>NC_133325.1:382362025-382662025 GCF_042186555.1 Aquarana catesbeiana
TGTGTATATAATAGGGTTACCCTGTTCTACAAACCAGTTTAAAATGCCATTGTTTCACAAAACCCTTTTGAACAGACAACCTGAGGAGCCCACCAACATTCCACACTGTTGTGGAACACTGTCCAACACTGTTTTCTGCAGTGTTTTCATGCAGACCCTTCCATGTGTAGTGTACGTTACTACGGTAGTGTAGTGTTCAGGGTAGGCAGCATGGCAACTGCAAATCTAAATAGAGGCTAAGATGGCACTGTCCTCATCAGATAGGAGGGATTCTTTTCACTTTAACACAGGGGTATATGCTTGTGAATAGCAGATATACAATTAAAAAAATGCTCCTGTGCTCATAGCACCACAGTGCACAAATGTGAATATTCATTAGGTTGTGGTGCACTAAGTTGCCAAAAACAGTGCAGGTGCTGTGTTCTTTATAGTTCATTAAAGTGGCTGTAAAACCCTGAAATAAAAAATAAAGTATATCCTTCGGTAGTGTGTACTAGCCTCAATCCAAAACACCTAGTGTGATTCCTATCTGATCTCTCCTGCCTCTGCTATTTGCATGAATCACTTCTAACAGTCTAACTTGACACCAAGCAATCCCGGGAGACAACCCCCTCCCACCCCATGTGATTGACAGTCTCAATTGGTGATTGACAGCCTCAGCTTCCTATGAGTGTATGTGTAGAAGGGGTGTTCCCATTCCCTCCACTCAGGTCTCAGATTACACCGAGCCCTACTGTTGTGCAGTGTGTGATGTCAGATCCCTGCCATCCTGTTTTCTGGAGCTGAGAAAAATCCTTTGATCTGTTTATTTTAGAAGGCTGCGGAGAAGAGAGAGCTGCAGATAAACAGTACAACTTATGTAGAAGGATTTGTTTCATCTTTGTGCATCCCCAGAGGTTAGTCACTTCAGTGGGTATACAGTGGGTATAGGAAAGACTCACCCTCTTTAAAATCATATTCTGTTGCTTTACAGCCTGAAATGAAGACAGACACAGTTTTTGTTTCATCCAGCTGCATTTACTCAGCGGAGCTTATAACATACAAGTGAATGATATAACACCAATATGTCAGAGAAAAAAAAAATTCAAAAACCAAATCACTGAGTTGGAAAAAGGATATCCCCCCTCCTTAAAATGGTTAAAGTGATAAACTCAATTAGGTGTATCTGAGAGACTTCCCTGATGCCCCCAACCATGACACCTCTTCTGCATTAACTAGAAATTGATTTTCGTCAGCCATGTCATATTTCATGGCCAAAATAATTTCCATGATAGTCCAACCAGAAAGCAGAGAAGCATAAGCATCCTTCACATTCTCCTCCAGAGTCTCTCTTTGTTTTGCCTGTTGCTGGAGCTGTCTCTGTGCATTCAACAGAAGAGTGTAACCCATCTCTTTTGAACAAGTTTGTGACTGAAGAGCCTCAGTCTACTGATATTGCTCCTAGGCTTAAGGATTCAACCTGCATTTGAATTCTTTAAGGTTGCCAGTCTGAACAGCCTCAAAAGGTCCCCAGCCTGTTAAAAATTTCCTTGTACACTCATGACTGAAACCTATTTTGTATGGTGACTGGCCTAACCCTGAAATGTTTACTCCTTCTAAGCATTTTGCTGTGACGCTTTTATGGGCTCCTCAAAAGTCTCCTTTCTCCATAAGGTTGTTCTCCCTTTCACCTTAACTAGGAAATCTTGTTTAAATTTCTCTGCCCTGTGCCGATACATCCTATGGAGATATTCCTCCATTGTTTGAATGTGGTGCAAGCTTTTCAAGTTTCTCTTTATTGCAGTTTCTTTCTGACAGATTACCCCCATCTATCATCTATAGCCTGCCTTAGGCATCCATCTCATAATTCATACCTACAGACTTAGGACAAAGTTCCACCTTTTTCCTCTCTAGGTGCACTCCACTAGATCAGTGAGCGCCTCTTCGGCTTCAGCATCTGGCTTATAATTCTCAGACTTATCAGGCTGCCACCTGGTCTTCTGTTCACACTTTAAGATTTACCAGGTGAATGTTCAGACCTTTTCTGATGCCAGCTTCAGACATAAGGTCCTTCAAGCAGTCCCTAAGCTGCAAGCTACCCTGATTGTTTACCCTCTCTCTTTATCCCAATGACCATTATTACCAAAAGAGAGAAAATTCCACATTTTGAATGGTCACCAGAATAGGAATAACTTCCAATGAGGACACAAGTTTTGGTGACTACCAAGGAATTCAATCACTTTAGCGGGATTCATTTTTACTTCCTGTTGTGGCTATGGGACAGGACGTAAAGGGAAATCTTCCCAATAGGACACAGATGGGAAAAGAAACACGTTTTACTCGCCACTATCTTTATGATTCACTCCTACTTCTGCTTTAACTCAAAACTGGAGCATGATTAAAGTGGGAGAATTTATCTGGTTGACTAACCACTTTGCTGGTAACCAATTACCCGTAAGCAGCAGCATAACCCACTTGTTATAGAATTAATACCACTCTTGTGTCCCCTTAATGAACTCCAAGAAAAGGATTTTTTGAGAAGTGCAAAAATCCTGTTTTTGCGTGCTGAGGTGTGTTGACAGCCCAGTTCACATGACATCTTAGTAAACTCTACCAACTGTAATGTGTAAAAAAAATTCCAAAAGGTTTTAAGATGCTGCACATTGGATAATTACCACATCTGGCAGCACCGATTTAACTTATTACATTATTATTATTCTTATTTAGATCACGTTTCTTCTCCATCTTCTGCCTGGCTGATAAATTAACCTCCTGAACATATCTGCATGCCTTCAACATGATTTGCTTTATCAAACAGAAGCATATACTAACTAAAGGGACTACTCAATATACTGCTACTGAAGATTCCACCTGTATTAGTCCATTGCTTCTATTATTCCTCTCTAGGCTTGGTAATTGTAAATGTATTTTTTACAATAAGCTAATAAGCGCAGCCAGAAGCATTGAGGGTCTGTCTTTGTACCTCTATAGCCCCTGTAATCCCAGCTCTAAGTAACCCAGACACACCCTGTCCTGACTTTACATTGAAATTCATTTTTACTTTTACTTTTTTTCCACTCAATCAGAAATGTTTTCCATTAAAATGTTTCCCTTGCAGGCACCCTAAACCTGTAAGGAATTTGAGAAGAGAAAGTATGCAGTTTCCCAGAAAGTTAACCTGTTCATGCATTTTTTTTTTTTTTGCTATGTACTGTATATTAGGTAGTTTGCAGTTGAAATTGTAACAAGGCTAACGGCCACACTAGTACTTTTCTTTTTCAGGTTTTTTATTTTTTGTTTTTCAAGTGTTTCCATAAAGTAGTTGCAATTCTGCATTTTACATCAGCAGAAGTTACTTAGAAATGACTTCTCACTGCTCATTTATTGTGTGTTTTGCCCACCTGTTATTGGAGGCAAGATCCCACCAATTAATTTATGTAAACACAATCAACTATTTGCATTTCATGGAGCATGTGCTTAAGTTTTCTATGGGGCTCCTTAAATATTACGGCGCAAAGCAAACTGTGTAGTTAAAAATAAAATAATGTGAACTTATTTCAGATTGGTTGCTCTGGCTTATGCTGCCATAACCAGATTTTCATGTGAATAATCAATAATTTTAATCGATCTGATGTTAGGAATTGTAGTTTGGTGCAACACAAACAATACATTTGCCTGCATCAACACATTCACTTTTTTGTTTCAAATATTTGTTGAAAAAAGTAAACTATCTACACTATTTTTCTATACACCATGTGATTGGCATGGAAAATATCTGAATTTTCCAAATCCTCTTTGATTTCACCTAGACAGCTCAGTTTTGATCAGACTGTCAAAATATCACTTTGTGGAATGATCAGATGTATGATGTGTATGGCCAGCATTCGTGGCTTTACATATTTACACTTTGAATTTTTCTGCCTTTTCTCACACCTTTCTTATGTAAGGATGTTGTGGCATTCCATTCTGGCAAAAGTTAGCTTTGGTGCTTCTGGCATTGCCTCAGTGCTTGTCATGTCTCTGAAGGCTCTCTTGGTAAATGAGCCTGTCATTCCAAGCACTAGGTGCTACATAATTTACATAGGTCACTGGGTTCCTTTTTATTCCGTGTTCCTGCTGGTTTTTGTCACGAAAGCAGTTAATGCTATGTGACTGAGCACTGACGTCATCTACCGGGTGGAGTGTTTTTTCCACCATACTGCATTGTCGAAGCCTCCCCTGTTCTTGCCCATGCTTGCAAAGAGCCCTATGGAACTTTGATCTTCCTTCTGCCTGCTTACAGTGACTTTGATCACTTCCCGCTATATGACCTGTACCCGAGGCCTGGCCTCTTATATTTAATCTATACCTTGCGTAACTTCTGATGGTGCCAATATCTGCAGCCTGGAGTAACCTTGCTTTTGAAGTCTATTCCATCCTTGGAATCCTCTTTAGCTCTATCCAGTGTGGTTGAGTACCTTGCCCCCCAGCTGAGATCTTGACCATGGTCATGCAAGACTTTATGGCCTAAATCACGCTGTTATTTGTTGACTCTGATTGCTGAGGCCATATGCGTGTTCCTGCATATTCTCCTGTTGATTCTATATTATATAATTTACCCATGACCCTAGCGGCATCAGCCTTGGGACACAATGAATGCTCTGGTGGCTCTGGGGATTAGTACACACTGATTTATGCCTATACTTTCTTAAAACTTCATCCTCATCTGCTTTGCAGGATTGGGATAAAGGGCTTTCTGGTGATCCCCATTGCTCTGGATTGGCCCAGGCAGATGTGGGGCACCAATCTGGTATGATTCCTAGCAGGTGCACCATGGGCACTGTCAGATTGTCAGGATTTTGCCCCCAAAGGGGGCAAAACATCAAATTGAACACACCTGCTCCCCATTCACATCTGAGACCTTGTAACGCTAATGAGTCACATGACATCAGGGAGGGAAAATGGCTAATTGAGCCCAGTTTGGACGTTTTCACTTAGGGGTGCACTCACTTTTGTTGCCAGTGGTTTAGACATTATTGGCTGTGTGTTGAGTTATTTTGAGGGGACAGCAAATTTACACTGTTATACAAGCTGTACACTCACTACTTTACATTGTAGCAAAGTGTCATTTCTTCAGTGTTGTCACATGAAAAGATATAATAAAATTTTACAAAAATGTGAGGGGTGTACTCACTTTTGTGAGACACTGTAGGTGGGAAAAATAGTTCCCCAAGGGCTGGATGAAGGGAATCAAAGGGCCACATTCCATGCCCGGGTCATAGTTTGGAGACCATTGAAATAGAACTCTCTTCTGTATGACTCCAGTTTACAACAAGGACATTTCCCTGTATTGTTTTTTGTGGTTGGAGATGTGCAAATCTATCTTAGCCGCTGCTTCTTTCAGAAATACACTTTTTATTTTTATTCACTTTTTATCATTTCAGATGTACCCTACAAAGGGTGCTCATGCTTCATGTTCCACCATCTCTAGGTGGCTCAGACAGACCATCTTTCAAGCTTTTGGACTTATGATCAGGTTCCACTCTTTGCTGTTAAGGCACACTCTACCAGACCTTTGAGCGTTTATTGGGCTTTTAAGCATCGAGAAACTATTCCCGATATCTGCAAAGCTGTCACATGGTCTTCTTTTCAAGGGTTCTCTAAGTTCTACCAGGTGGATGTTAAGCCCCATCTGGTGCCTGCTTCTGTTTGTCGTGTTGCTCACCCCTCAGCTAGACTACTTTTGGACATCCAAAATTTGAAAAACTTCTGATGTCCCTCAGTGGAAGAGAAAGAAAATAGGATTATTGTACTCTTTGTAAAATCCTTTTCTTGGAGTCTGTCGCGGAGCACACTGCTCTTGTTTATGATCATGCTCTCAGCATTGCTTTGCTATGAAACTGAGGCGTGATAGCGGGGAGGAGTTATCTTGTGCTGGCCAATTGTTTTTTTAGTTTGCCAATGTCAAACTTCACTGTAGGTGGCAGTATAACCTGAAGGTTAAAGAGCTCCAGTGGACTTTTTATGAGGAGTACAAAATTCTATTGCTTTTTTTGTTTTTTTTCTCTAATTTTGAGATGTGTGATAGGCAGCAGCCAATTATTTTCCTCACAATTCAGGATCTTTGAATAGAAAATCTAAATCTAGGCATGTTTTTATTTAATCACAGATGGGAAGATTGATTCTTTTCCACACAAAGTTGTTTTTTGACATCTATGGAAAATGAATGCATTAAGTTCATGCTTGCTCTGCGCTGTGGAAAATTACTGGCCCCATTACTATTGAGTCTTTTTTATGGCAGCAGGGTAGTCTAGTAAGTTTTAAAAAGAAAATCAAAGTGATCATTTATACGTTTCATTTACAAAACTTTTATTCCTATTGGGACAGATTACTTGTACCACCTTTTATTGAAAAAGGGTTTAAAAATGTATAAGAAATTATCGATAATTTTAACAGTCTTCAGTGTTTACACCTGGTAAAAACAATCTTAAATACATTATGATCAGCCTATTTGCTACAGCTATGCCTATAAAAAGGATTATTGTTCGGAGTGGTTTCAGATCACTCAAGTACTTTGAGTGTTTGCAAGTTTTGCTGTGAATATATATCAATAGCAATATGATAAGTAATATAGCCCTAAAGTTCAGCTGCAGGCAAATGGCTAATTGTTATATGGAATTGGATAGAAACTATTTCCTCTGCCAAAGGTTTAATATTCTTGTCTATCCACTCCTGAGATTTACCCAACCCCGCCAGAGACCCAATTCGTTTACCTGAGTTTTTTTCTCTGAAGTTAAAGCTGAACTCCAGGCAAATATAACATACATTAATGCTGATCTGTATCCACTATTACATCCTTAAATGTATGTTTTTTTTTTTTAATTACTGGCAGTGCAAGGGCCTCAGTTTGGTTTGTTATTAGTCTATTGTGATCCTTATACAGCAGAGCTTAGACTATGTAGAAAGGATGCAGCATAAATAGCCAATCAGCTGCGCTAGAAGCATGTTAATAGGAGGATAGAGCAGATCTGACTGGTGTGCTGCTTCTCCTTTTACCATCCAGTATAGGAATACTTGTAAGCATTACAGAACTGCAGCACACGAAAAATGAAGTCCTGCCCTCCAAGACAGGGCAGTGTGGTATGCCAGAGCTGTGTAAATCTCATAACCAGATGGACAGAAATGCAAGTTTGTTGGCAGGTAAAACCACTCCCTTTTATGTATTTCATCTGTGTATTTAGTGGTTTCCCTGGTGTTCAGCATATTTAACTGTTTGCCTCAAGTTCAGCTTTAAATAACAGTAAGAGCAACACTCCCAGATGGAGTGAATAGACCGTGAAGGAGCAGCATCAGACAATAAGATCATTTCTGTCCACCCACCACCTGTTAGCATGTTTCTTGTCATCACAACACTGCATCTGATTGGTCTGACCCCCCCCCCCCAACAGGTCCCCTGCAGCTCCCACTAGCTCCTTCTGCTAACTTCCACAGGAGACCGTAATGATATGGAAGTCAGCACAAGGAACCAGTGAAAGCTGTTTGTCACCCAAGAAATCAACACCGTAGGATGTGACTGTTTTTCCAGTGGACTTTGGGTGACTTTGGGTAAACCATGCAGGCAGTAGGAAAAATTAGTAATTATGCTCTTCTTTTGCAGGAAATTTATTTTGGAGAGTTTAAAAATCATGACAGGGTCTCTTTAATGGTTGCAACCAATTTTATTAGCACATTTTTTTTAAATTTTGTTTGTATGATGAGCACAGGTTTCCTGGCAATAGTCAGTCCCTGGAATTCATAAACAGCAAACAGATTTTTTGAAAGTGTCTCTCGTGCATTCTGACAATGGTACAGCATGCGCCAAATTCATCTACCTGTTTAAAACTTGAATTTAATGCATGTAAATACGCTTTGGCAAACTCTGTCTGCGTTAGTTTCTCCCTCTGTAAATCAAAAGAGTTAGTACTTTTTTTTTTTTTTTTAAATATAATTTTTATTGAATCCCAATTAAGGGCAGGACCAAGTTATTACATCAACAGTTTGTAAACATGGAAAACTTCAATGATGTAATTTACAACTTATTCAGCAAATAATCATTCAGGTAGGTACTGGAAAAAGTAGGGGGATGGGGAGGTTAAGATGGCGATAATACAGGATAAAAAAGGTAGTCGGGCATTTAGACTTGTTGCAGTGTTTAAGATTTGCATAGACTCATGTCTGCGTAGGCACATGACACATGTCGCATAGACTCATGTGTGCATAAAGCAAATGACACATGTCGCATAGACTCATGTCTGCGTAGCCACATGACTCATGTCTGCGTGGGCACATGTTGCATAGACTCATGTCTGCATAAGGCATATGACACATGTCGCATAGACTCGGGTCAGTGTAAGGCATGTGTCACATGGGCTCATGTCTGCATTAGACATGTGTCTGCGTAAGACATGTTATGCATGCCGCATAGACTCGTGTCTGCCAATGGCACATGTCGCAGAGACTCGTGTTTGCGTAAGGCGCATAGACACATGTCTACATGAGACACATTTTGCATATATATATATATATATATATATATATATATATATATATATATATTAGACACATGATGGATAGGCATGAGCACATGTGTGCATAAATGCATATTTCATAAACGTATGTATAAATATGTGTTTACATTAAACTGTATACATTTTTTTTTTGTTTTTTGCATTTTACTGCATACATAAATGCATGAACAGCAAGAATACTTATATACTTGCATGTTTGCACTACTAGGTGCCTACATAACGGCATTCCTGGGTACCTGCATACTTACATGCCTACGGTGTTGTATAGCGCTAGACCAATGTTGTCTAGGCCTGCATCCTTGCGGAACTACGTATACGTTTTTGTCTAATATAGTCACTTATTATGTACCTGGTAGGCTAGCTAAATGACTCCAGAAGGGGAGGCAGGTACACCGCCCTCAGGTCCAGTGATCTGGCGGTGTTCACGTCTCCTGTTGGACCAATGGCATCAGGGGTATCTGAGCCACTGTGGCACCTAATCTTGGATCAAGCCTGGTTAGTATTTGGATGGGCAACTGCCCAGGAATACCAGGGGCTGTAAGTTTTTTCTTATCGTACATCACGGGACACAGAGCCATAGTAGTTACTATGTGGGTTATAGGCCACCTTCAGGTGATGGACACTGGCATGCCCTAAGACAAAAAGTGCACTCCCTATATAACCCCTCCCACTACTGGGAGTACCTCAGTTTTTTCGCCAGTGTCTAAGGTGTTGGTCACGAGTGAAGATGTGCTGTGCTGAACTCCACTGAAGCAATCCTTGCTGGGGCTAGCCATGCAGCCGAAGCCATTCAAAGTGTCTTTTTTGGCCGAATTGAATGGTACGCGGGCCTTGTATCCGAAAAAACAAGATCTTGCCTGTAACTCTTCTCTTTTTAGAGAGCTGGACGCCGGGATCCAGTACTTTTTGGTATTAAGGCCATAAGGTTTTACTGGCGGTGGTGCTAATACAGGTCCAGGATTGTGGGTTTCCCCGAGGATCCCCAGCTCCTGAAGGTTTAATGGAACCCATTGTGAAGGGTGAAGATTGGGTCTGTTGGTGTACCACAGAGAACCCTGCGGCGGGAAAGGTAAGTGGAGTTTTCTAAGAAATGTTCAAAATTTTCTTATGAATGTCTCCTTTAATTTTGTAAATGTTGTCATGCCTATCTGTCACCACTGGGGGCTGTATAGAGCACTTACCATCTCATGCTTCTCAGAGAGCTCACGATATGTCCAGGAAACAGCAGTTTTCTTCCTCACGCTGGCAGCAGACCTCCGGTAAGTCTGGGGGGGGGGTTCCTCCCCACCAGACGCCCCCTGTGCTGTTCTTTCTTCCCCTCTTCTCAAGGAAGGAGCACTTTAAAAAATAAAAAGGGCGCGAATGGCACGCTGCTCAGCGGCTTCCAAGCCCCCCCTTCGCCATGTCTTCCTCTCTCTCTGTGATCCCATGGGATCGGAGCCCGCGCTCGCGGGCAAAGCTCTTTTTTGAAGGAAAGAGTAAGGGCCGTAGACAACGGGGGGTGGGGCTTGGTGCGGCGTAGGCGTCCTCCAACGTCCAGCGCGGGAAGGGGTGTTTTAAAAGGCACCATTGTTGCTGTTGCAAGCTGCGAAGGGACACAAGAGCAAAGGTGGCATGTAAGATGTTTGGTGACACAGGCATTCCATTTCGGGCTATAGTCGGAAGGGGGGTAAAAAATACCTAAAAAAAAAAAAAGGGCTCTAGAAAGACTATAGTCACACAAAAGCCTAGAACTATCTCAAAAAGCATGGCATCCTCCCCTGAGAGTAATATGACTGGTCAGAGTGAGCCATCAGGAGGGGCAAGTGTTTCAGCTGCTCTTAACACTGCAGCCCCTGTGTATATTACTAAGGAGGTTTTTTCTTCAACCATTTTAAGTTTGGAGCAAAAAATTGATGCTTCAATCGCATCCCAGAGTGGGACTAAACGTAGCAGGTCCCCGTCCGTTGCTCAGGACCCTCATGCTGAGGAACAAGGCGAAAGATGACGAATTTCTCTCGCGGGACCAGGAAGAGGCTGATGTCTCCTCTTCCGAAGAACCTAATACGGAAGTATCAGGTTCGCAAGAAAGGTTGTTGGTACAGTCTCTCACTGAATTAGTCCGCTCCACATTTTTACTGCCAATAACGCAGTCAGTCGATGAGCCCACTTCTGGTTTGGGTTCACTAAAGCCTCCCCAATCTGTTCATGCTTTTCCTATCCATTCATGTCTAAAAAAGCTTATGTATTCTGAGTGGGAGCACCCAGAAACAGTTTTTTCATCCGAAAAAGTTTTCAATACTTTATCCTATGGAGGAAGAATTCTATAAGAAATGGGGAATTCAGCAATTGATGCTGCTATATCCTCTGTAAACAAAAACCTGACTTGTCCAGTAGACAATGCTCATATGCTAAAGGATCCAACAGGTAAGAAGTTGGAATTCCTTTTTAAAAACTATATTTCGCTCGCAGGTTCAGTTGTTCAGCCTGCGCTGGCAGCGATCGGTGTAGCTCAGTCCTTAAAGGACCAGTTTATAGAGGTTCTCAAGGTTATTCCTGATCAGCAGGCCCAGGATTTGGCCGGGATATCAGAAGCGTTGTATTTTACAGTAGACTCTATGAAAGATTCTATTCTCCAGGCCTTACGGCTCATACTAGGGCTGATACATGTGCATAGAATCCTATGGTTGAAAAATTGGTTAGCCGAGGTGCCATGCAAAAAGCTCTTGGCCAGTTTCCCATTTCATGGTGAACGGTTATTCGGAGACGATCTGGATTAGTATATCCAAAGAATTTCTAATGGGAAAAGTTCCCTTTTACCGGTTAAGAAGAAGTTTAAGCATTTTTCTTTTAAACTTGCTTCTTCTCCAGTGCCAGGGGCAGCATTCTCCAGGCAGTCACGATGGCCTCCACCGTCAGGTTCAAGAGGTAAACCTCAGGGTCAGTCCCAGGGCTAAAAGAGGACCTGGGGCAAGAAACCCACAAAACAAAATACTAAAGCCTCCTTATGAAGGGGCGCCCCCGCTCGCTCGAGTGGGGGGGTAGGCTTCTACAGTTTTAAAGGGTCTGCCAGGAACAATGTTAAGACAGATGGGTGGCTTCCTCAATTCCTCTAGGTTTCAAACTAGAGTTCCGAGAGTTCCCGTCTCCTCGTTTTCTCAGATCAAACGTTCCCAGAGATCCAGTGAAAAAGAAGTCTCTCTTTCTTTTCTAGCTTTGGATCATCTCTTGACTCAGAGTGATATTGGTGGTCCCCTTGGAAGAGCAAGGATGAGGGTTTTATTCAAACCTTTTCACGGTTCCAAAACCAAACGGGGATCTCAGACCCATTTTAGATCTCAAAGATCTAAACCAGTTTTTGAATATCCGTTCCTTTCGCATGGAGTCAATCCGATCAGTAGTCTCCATCCTACAAGGGGGAGAATTTCTGGCGTCTATCGACATCAAGGATGCTTATCTCCATGTGCCAATTTTCCCCGCTCACCAGAAATTTCCACGCTTCGAGGTAGAAAATCTTCATTTTCAGTTTGTAGACCTGCCTTTTTTGGCCTAGCTACTGCACCTCAAGTATTTACAAAGGTCCTGGCTCCTCCTTTAGCCAGGTTAAGGGCTCAAGGTATAACGATACTAGCCTACTTAGACGATCTACTCTTGATAGATCAGTTGGTAGCCCGATTCCCAACCTAGAGAAATCCTCCTTAAAACCATCAAGGAGATTGCAGTACTTGGGGCTGATCATAGATACAGTTCAGAAGAAGGTGTTTTTGCCCCAGGAAAGGATCGATTCCATTAAGGAACTGATTCAGTTGGTCAAAACAAAGAAAAAGAAGAATCCTTCTAGTCGATTTTGCATGAAGTTATTGGGAAAGATGGTGGCTTCTTTCGAGGCCGTTCCTTATGCGCAGTTTCATTCAAGACTGTTGCAAAACAGTATCCTGTCAACTTGGAACAAGAAGGTCCAAGCTCTGGACTTCAAAAAGCGTTTATCCCCCAAAGTACGTCAAGGCCTCAATTGATGGTTGATATCCAGAAATCTTCAAAAAGGAAAATCCTTTCTACCAGTCACCTGGAAGGTGGTAACAACAGATGGCAGCCTTCTGGGCTGGGGAGCAGTCCAGGAAGAAGCATCTGTCCAAGGTAAATGGTCCAAATCAGAGAGGACCTTGCCCATCAATATTCTAGAGATTCAGGCAGTACGCCTGGCCCTAGAGGCCTGGACGCTCAGACTACGGAATTGTCCTGTCAGGATCCAGTCCAACAATGCCACAGCAGTGGCCTATATCAATCACCAAGGGGGCACGAGAAGTCGTGCGGCCCAGAGAGGTGAATCATATTCTATCTTGGGCAGAAAACAACATTCCTTGCCTATCAGCAATTTTCATTCCAGGAATAGAGAATTGGCAGGCGGACTACTTGAGTCGCCAACAATTGTTCCCGGGAGAATGGTCCCTTCACCCCGACATCTTTCTGTCAATATGTCACAGATAGGGAGTTCTGGACGTGGATCTGTTTGCATCCAGGTTCAACAACAAGATCGACAATTTTGTGTCAAGGACAAGGGATTCGTTGGCATACGGAACAAATGCCTTGTTTTTTCCATGGGATCAGTTTTCGCTGATCTATGCGCTCCCTCCTGTTCTGCTACTTCCGCGCCTTCTTCGCAGGATCAAGCAAGAAGGGAAGGAGGTGATTGTTGTGGCCCAGGAGATCATGGTTTGCCGAGATCATAAAGATGGCAGTAGGGGACCCTTGGACCCTACCACTGTGGCCAGACCTTCTCTCGCAAGGTCTAGTAATCCATCCTACCTTACAAAACTCTAAATTTAACGGTTTGGATATTGAGACCCACATTCTGAAAGACCGTGGGATGTCCGCTTCAGTAGTTTCTACTTTGGTTAATGCTAGGAAGCCGGCCTCCAGAGTCATATACTATAGAGTCTGGAAGGCATATGTCTCCTGGTGTGAATCCAGGGGTTGGCACCCCAGGAAATATGTCAGAGTTGGATCCTTGAATTCCTACAGATGGGATTAGAAATTAAGCTGGCCTTGAGTACAATCAAAGGCCAGGTGTCGGCCTTATCAGTGTTTTTTCAACAACCACTTGCTTCACACTCTCTGGTTCGTAACTTTATTCAGGGGGTAACACGGATTAATCCTCCAGTGAGGTCACCCCTGAACCCTTGGGACTTAAATTTAGTCCTGTTGGCATTACAAAAACAGCCTTTTGAGCCAATATGAGATATCCCCTTAGTCCTCTTGACGAGGAAAATAATTTTCTTGGTTGCCATATCTTCTGCAAGAAGAGTATCAGAATTGGCTGCTCTTTCTTGTAAAGAGCCATATTTGATTATTCATAAGGATAAGGTTGTATTGTGGCCTCATCCTAAATGCCTATCGAAGGTAGTGTCAGGTTTTCATTTAAACTAGGATATTGTTCTGCCTTCATTTTTTCCAGAACCTCGTTCTGTGGAAGAGAGGTCACTACATTCTCTTGATGTGGTGAGAGTGGTCAATGTCTATTTGAAAGTGACTTCTCAGATTCGTAAAACAGATGTTTTGTTTGTGTTGCCAGATGGTCCTAAAAGAGGACAGGCAGTGTTGAAATCTGCTATTTCTAAATGGCTTAGTCAAGTGATTGTTCAAGCTTATGGTTTAAAGAAGAAAATTCCTCCTTTTCATATTAAAGCGCACTCCACCAGGGCTGTTAGTGCTTCTTGGGCAGTGCATCACCAAGCCTCCATGGCTCAGATGTGCAAGTCCGCAACTTGGTCTTCAGTCCATACATTTACCAGATTCTATCAAGTAGTTGTAAAAGGTTATGAGGATATCGCTTTTGGGCGCGGTGTGCTGCAGTATAAGTCCTCTAGTCTCTTGGTGCCCTATTTTTGTTGCGTCTCCCTCCCTTCAGTTGGCATTGCTATGGGACATCCCACATAGTAACTACTATGGCTCTGTGTCCCGTGATGTACGATAAGAAAATAGGATTTTTATAACAGGTTACCTGTAAAATCCTTTTCTTTGAAGCAAACCACGGGACACAGAGGTCCCTCCCTTCTTTGGTATACACGCGTATTGCTTTGCTACAAAACTGAGGTGCTCCCAGTAGTGTGAGGGGTTATATAGGGAGTGCACTTTTTGTCTTGGGGCATGCCAGTGTCCATCACCTGAAGGTGGCCTATAACCCACATTGTAACTACTATGGCTCTGTGTCCCGTGATGTACTTCAAAGAAAAGGATTTTACAGGTAAGCTGTTATAAAAATCCTATTTTTTTCTTCCTAAGTGAAAGAGGCATCTGAGGCTGCAGTGTTTTGAGAAAATCTCAGACCATAGGTTTTTAGGCCAGTCTCTGAGGTGGTTTGCTCCTTAGCCCGCAGAAACCTGGTAGGTTAAGTGCACCTCTTTGGACTGTCTGGGTCCGCAACAGAGTCGTCGGTCTTTTGCCTTGCATTGGCTCTTGGAGCAGAAGTTATGGGCTCATTATTGTGAGACAATTAAATGGTAGCAGTTTCAAAACCAAATAGGCACATGAGGTCCATCTTAAGATCTCCAGCCGCTGAGCATCCTTCTGTTTCAGATACGCTAAATCTGTTCAGTGATGACCTCTCTGCAAGAGGTAGATTTCAGGGTCCATAATCATTTGTAAATGCACGTCTTCATGTGGCGGTTTGTTTTCAGGCTCATCAAAGATTTCTGTGATTGCAGTGGAAAGTCGCTTTTTTTGTGAATCTTCCCTTTGGGTTGGCCACAGCTCCGGAGGGTTCACAGTGCTGGGCTTGCTGAAGACACCTCAATACTCATTACAACAATAATCTTTGCTCAGGAAGCAGTCAATTCCAGGGGTTCCTTTGTTATATTTCTGCAGGAGGAAGCTGTGTTTAGGTCAAAGCACGTTCCCTACATACAGTCCTACTCCAGGTCTTGGTAGAGGATCATTCTCTCTGTCTGGAACGTGAAGATCCAAGCATTGGGTTGCCGGAGGGCTCTGTTCCCAGGGTGTTGCAGTGCAAACAAAATTTATTTATATTCTACCTTTTCAGGAATTCGGAAGATAATAACCATTGATGCCATTCTCTCCAGTTGATTTGAGGGTGGCTACAGTTCAGTGGACTTGGTCTCCACTGGAGAGAATATTGTCCATAAATATCTTGGAAATTTTGGCCAGTAAGCCTTGCTCTGGATTATAGGAAAATCCAGTTGTAGGTTCAATCCGAAAATGCCTCTGCAGGCATATATATCAACCACCGGGGGGGAACCAGAGGCCATGCGACTCAGGAAGGTGAACCACATTCTGTCTGGGACAGTACAAGTGCTGTGTCTATCGCCAATACATATTCCAAGTATAGAATAGTGGCAGGGGGAACTCTGCAGGTGAATCTAATAGATTCCAAGTTCTACAACAAGTTGGGACAGGTGTGTCCGGGACGTGAGTCCCACTGCCAATAGGGGTAGATGTACTGGTAACACCATAGGGACCAGTTCTCCCTTATTTGACGCTTTTCCTCTGTTTCGGCTTCTGCCACATCTTTTGTGAAGAATCCGGGAGGTGGTAACTGATATTAGCGTTGACTGAATTAGCCCAGGAGGCCTTGGTACACTGACATAGCGAGTCTTGCGGGGGTTGCTCCTTAGACACTCCCAGTCCAGCAGGACCTAATGGTCTTGAGTCCTGTATCTCAGCACTGTTGAGCCCCTGGAAGCCAGCTTTGGGAACCTAAATTACAGGACTTGTAAATATTAGTTTGCATGGGGTGAAGCCAGGAAGTGGCACCGGCAGAAATATGTGAGTGGGAGATTTTCTTTTTTCTTTCTCCAATCGGTAGGGGAAAGATTGGCCTTAAGTACCGTTAGGGTCAGAGTTCGTACCTATCTGTTTTTTTCCAAAGGCTGTTGTTTCTCACTCCTTGATTCATACAGCGTGTAACTTGGACAGTCCCGCCTGTTGGGCCATTCTTGTGTCCTTGGGACTTGAATTTGATCTAGACTGTCCTTGCAGAGGCCACTTTTTGAACCAATTGGAAGATTCTGTCAGTCCTTTTATCTCGGAAGGTGGCTTCTTTGGTTGCTATCACTTCACTAATTGGAGTGTCAAGAGTTGGCAACTCTTTCATATAAGGAGCTGTTCTTGGTCTCACATCATAAGGTGATGTTGCGTCCTCATCCATTTTTATTGCCTGAAGTGGTTTCTAGTTTTCACTTGAATCAGGACCGTGTTTTGCCTTTTATTTTTTTCCTAATCCACAGTTAGCAGGAGAGAGCGCTACATACTCTAGGGGTAGTTCAGGCGCTTAGGATCTACTTGAGATGTTGGCACAGGTCAGGAATCCTGGTTTGTACTGCCAAATGAGCCCAGGAAGGGCAGGCGGCATCCAGGTCGAATATTTAGCAGTGGTTCTGCCAGTTTATCATTGATGCCTATGGTTTAACCACTTCCCAACTGGCGCACGCTGATGTACGTCGGCAGAATGGCACAGCTGGGCAAATGGGCATACCTGTAAGTCCCATTTGAATTCCCCGCCGTGCCATTGTGTGCGCGCCGGCCGGGAGCTCCGTGAGTCGGGTCGCGGGTCCCGCAGACTCGATCGCCGCGGGGACACCCGTGATCGCCTCACGGAGAGGACAAACGGGGAGATGCTGATGTAAACAGCATCTCCCCGTTCTGCCTAGTGACACTCTCAGAGATCTCTGCTCCCTGTCATCGGGAGCAGAGATCATTGATGTGCCACAGCTAGCCCATCCCCCCTACAATTAGAAATCACTCCCTATTACTGATTTAACCCCTCCCCGCCCCCTAGTGGTTAACCCCTTCACTGCCAGTGTCATTTACCCAGGAATCAGTGCATTTTTTTAGCTGTATAAATGACAGTGGTCCCAAATATGTGTCAAAAATGTCCGATGTGTCCGCCATAATGTCGCAGTCATAAAAATCGCTGATCGCCACCATTACTAGTAAAAAAAAAAAAATATTAATAAAAATGCCATAAAACTATCCCCTATTTTGTAAACGCTATAACTTTTGTGCAAACCAATAATCGCTTGTTGCGATTTTTTTTTTTTTTACCAAAACTATGTAGAAGAATATGTATCTGCCTAAACTGAGGAAAAAGTGTTTTTTTTCATTATTTTCTGGGGATATTATAGCAAAAAGTAAAAAATAATGCATTTTTTTTCAAAATTGTCACTATTTTTTTTGTTTATAGCGCAAAAAATAAAAACCGCAGAGGTGCAAATACCACCAAAAGAAAGCTCTGTTTGTGGGAAAAAAAGGACGTCAATTTTGTTTGGGTGCATCGTCGAATGACCGCGCAATTGTCAGTTAAAGCGACGCAGTGCCGAATCACAAAAAGTACTCTGGTCAGGAAGGGGGTAAATTCTTCCGGGGCTGAAGCGGTTAATGCCAAAATCCCAATTTTTTTTTTTTCTGGGGAGAGCTTCTCTACCAGGTGTGTGGGAGTATCTTGGGCCATCCGTCATTAGGTGGCAGTGGCCCAGGTGTGCAAGACCACTATTTGGTCTTTGGTTTATTACAACCCAATTGAGCATCTCTGGAGAGACCTAAAAATGGCTGTCCACCAACATTTACCATCCAACCTGACAGAACTGGAGAGGATCTGCAAGGAGGAATGGCAGGGGATCCCCAAATCCAGGTGTGAAAAACTTGTTGCATCTTTCCCAAAAAGACTCATGGCTGTATTAGATCAAAAGGGTGCTTCTACTAAATACTGAGCAAAGGGTCTGAATACTTAGGAACATGTGATATTTCAGTTTTTCTTTTTTAATAAATCTGCAAAAATGTCAACAATTCTGTGTTTTTCTGTCAATATGGGGTGCTGTGTGTACATTAATGAGGAAAAAAATGAACTTAAATGATTTTAGCAAATGGCTGCAATATAACAAAGAGTGAAAAATTTAAGGGGGTCTGAATACTTTCCGTCCCCACTGTACAGTATCTCACAAAAATGAGTACACCCCTCACATTTTTGTAAATATTTTATTATAACTTTTCATGTGACAACACTGAAGAAATGACACTTTGCTACAATGTAAAGTAGTGAGTGTGCAGCTTGTATAACAGTGTAAATTTGCAGTCCCCCTTAAAAAAACTCAACACACAGCCATTAATGTCTAAACTGCTGGCAACAAAAGTGAGTACACACCTAAATGCAAATGTCCAAATTGGGCCTAAAGTGGCAATGTTTTGCGTGGTCTTAACCCTCTTGGGCATGGAGTTCATCCGAGCATCACAGGTTGCCACTGGAGTCCACTTCCACTCCTCCATGATGATATCACAGAGCTGGTGGATGTTAGAGACCTTGCACTCCTCCACCTTCCATTTGAAGATGTCCCACAGATGCTCAATAGGGTTTAGACCTGAAGAAATGCTTGGCCAGTCCATCACCTTTACCCTCAGCTTCTTTCGCAAGACAGTGGTCGTCTTGGAGGTGTGTTTGGGGTCGCTATCATGTTGGAATACTGGCCTGTGGCCCAGTCTCCAAAGGGAGGGGGATCATGCTCTGCTTCAGTATGTCACAGTACATGTTAGCATTCATGGTTACCTCAATGAACTGTAGCTCCCCAGTGCCCATAGCACTCATGCAGCCCCAGACCATGACACTCCCACCACCATGCTTGACTGTAGAGACACACTTGTCTTTGTACTCCTCATCTGGTTGCCACCACGCACGCTTGACACCATCTGAACCAAATAAGTTATCTTGGTCTCATCAGACCACAGGACATGGTTCCAGTAATCCATGTCCTTAGTCTGCTTGTCTTCAGCAAACTGTTTGCGGGCTTTCTTGTGCATCATCTTTAGAAAAGGCTTCCTTCTGGGACGACAGCCATGCAGACCAATTTGATGCGGCGTATGGTCTGAGCACTGGCAGGCCAACCCACCCCTTCAACCTCTGCAGCAATGCTGGCAGCCCTCATATGTCTATTTCCCAAAGACAACCTCTAGATATGAGGCTGAGCACGTGCACTGAACTTCTTTGGTCGACCATGGCGAGGCCTGTTCTGAGCGGAACCTGCCCTGCTAAACCGCTGTATGGTCTTGGCCACTATGCTGCAGCTCAGTTTCAGGGTCTTGTCAATCTTCTTATAGCCTAGGCCATCTTTATGTAGAGCAACAATTCTTTTTTTCAGATCCTCAGAGTTCTTTGCGATGAGGTGCCATGTTGAACTTCCAGTTACCAGTGTGAGAGAGTGATAACACCAAATTTAACAGGCCTGCTCCCCATTCACACCTGAGACCTAACACAAACGAGTCACATGATACCGGGGAGGGAAAATGGCTAATTGGGCCCAATTTGAACATTTTCACTTAGGGGTGTACTCACTTTTGTTGCCAGCGGTTTAGTCATTAATGGCAGTGTGTTGAGTTATTTTGAGGGGACAGCAAATTTACACTGTTATACAAGCTGTACACTCACGACTTTACATTGTAGCAAAGTGTCATTTCTTCAGCGTTGTCCCATGTAAAGATATAATAAAACATTTACAAAAATGTGAGGGATGTACTCACTTTTGTGAGCTACTGTATACTTGCTATAACCTTGAATCTCTGATTCAGATCCACCAGTAGAAACATAGTGAACGTAGTGACAGTAAGTGTTGCTGCATGCAAGTACAACAGAAGGCATCAACCTAAACATTAAGGCACTAAGACCTTCAGTCCATAATAGGCAGGAACAGAGGATCGGTATCCAGGCAGTGGATGGGGTAGCTAGAATGCTGATCTCCTCGCATAAAAGCAGATGGGTATGCCAGCTATCTTTGCAGGGAGAAAACAAACCTCAAGGAGCAAAGCCCTTCAGAGTGGGGGTTGTGTGAGTTTGAGTTTACTTTAACTCTATAGCCATTTGATGCAGACAAATGAAAGGGGAGCAAAAGTAGCCCATATGAAAACCTGCTAGAGAAGAGATTCCTCTAGTGGTGATGAAGCTAGTCATCTGTACAGTAAGAGAAAAACATTAAGGAGCAAAGCCCTTTAAGGTAGGAGGCTTGTGCATACACTTCAACTCCAGGGACATTTGGTACAGGTAAATGAAGGGGTAGCAGAAGTAGTCCAGATGGGATACTGTCATAGAACTACAATAGGGTGAGGAGACAGTTTAGATAGATATATCATGGAATGTGTGAGCATTGAAGAAAGTGTGTGCTTTCGACCATCAAAGCCGGTCGTAACTGCCATGATCCCTCATGGGAAGACACTTGGGAACGTTGCTGGGTCCTCTGTGGTCTAGGCGGGGGGATTCTCCAGGATCCCAAGGAGCCCGGGCGGCTTGCCGGCCGCGAGAGACAAAGCAGCCGATTCTGGGTGGGCACAAGATCAGATTCCATGAATGTGAAGAGAGCCTGCAGGTCCTCAGGCGTGCAGAGAGTGAACAACCTCTGGTCCCTGTGGAATGTGGCAGAAAGAGGAAAGCCCCATCTGTAAGTAATGCCCAGCTGTGACAGGCTAGATCCAAGACCGAGCAAAGCAGCGCTCTGAACTGTAGTGTAGCCCTGGATAGATCTGGGAGAATCCGAATGGGTGACCCATAAAAGTCAATGTCTCCAGCTTCCCATGCCTTGCGCAGAATAGTCTCCTTGTGGGTACAGTGATGCAGCCTACAAACCATGTCTTGTGGTCAGTTGGGGTCGTTAGAGCGGGGGCCCAAGGCCCTGTGAATCCGGTCGAATTCCAAGTGCGCCGGGAGGGAGTCGCACAAGATGTTGCAGAAGATGGCAGCCGCTGTTTCTGAGAGATAGTCCATTCCAGTTGCCTCTGATAGGCCCCAGGGCCTTAAAATATTACTCCGGCTCTGGACCTCCATATCTTCCATGTGCAGTTGTGAGCCGGTCCGATGGGGCCTGCATGTCCTTTTTTACTTTCTGCAGTTCCAGGCGGTAAGTCTCCTCCAATCGGTCGATGAGGGCTTTAATGTCAGTTTTAGTTGGTAGGGCTTGTAACAGGTTCCTCAGTTCATCATCCGTTTGTAGTGTTAGAGGCTGGTGAGAGAAGTCCGGTGGACCCAAGCAGGAAGCTGCTGGAGCATCCGAGTAGGCCTCCAACTCTGAGGAAACAGCAGGCGAGACAGGAGGATCCGAGGCTTCATGTAGTAGGCCATGTGGCTCCGCTATCTTGGGATCGGGGGAGGCCGTCTGGGAACTCGGGACGAACCGCTGGACTTCACCCCCAGATTTTGCAGCCTGGGTTGCCTGCAAGTTGCTCTTCGCTTTCTGCCTCTTTGCTGAGAGCATAACGCAAACAATTGATCAGAATAAGCTGGGGTAGATGGGAGACGGTCAGGAGCTCAGCAGACACACATCTCTACTCGGCCATGTCCAGACCACGCCCCAAGAAATTTACTATTAATTAGCTACACTTTCTTATGATACAAACTGTGCATATTGTATTTTGAATTGGGTGCATTTATTGCACAACTATGTAAAACTGGCACAATTTTGAACTACCTGAATTTGGTGCACAAGGCCCTGTCAGAACCAAAAGTGTTGCAAATGCCTCACTAATTTGGCACAATACATCAACAAGATTAACACCAGAAAAGTGGCACAGCAGCTTTACTGAATTCCTCCCAATATCTATGCAAAGTGTAATTTGTTCCTGTGTGTAAATGCAAGTATCCTAAACCAACTAAACAGTAAAAAATACAAGCAATAGTAATCAGGGATAAATGCAAAAATATCCAAAGTTTATTGAAACACACAGTACATAATAATAAGTCATATTTGCATGACACCCTCATCCTAAAAATCCCACTATGTAGTTAAAATTATGACAACAATGTCAACACCCATAGGAAATTGCCACGAAGCCCAAAATATCTGGAAACACTAAAACACATAGTCAAAAAATGCAACAAAATGATAAACAAATGCAAGTATGATCATAGAGCAACAAGCTCAAATATCTATGCATGGAGCCATGTGAGGACAATATAGCCTAAATCATAGGGTGTCAAACAGTAGTACTTGTATCCCAGGGGGATAACTCTGCAGACATGACCAAATGCCAGGCCTTTCTGACAGACAAGGGTCAACAGCTTTTATGGGGTTTTTTTGTTGCATTAAAGTTGAACTCCAAAGAAAAAATGACTTCCTGGGTTAATTGATAATTTTTCCTAGAGGATGGGGAATAAGGTGATATACAAGGTTGGGCGCAGCTCTCTGACATCCCGTACACAGCAGGACCAACCATCCTGCATTGTAAGTGTGGCTGCTGAGGCCCCTCCACAACCCAGGATGCCAGACAGCTGAGGAGAGCACCGGCTGATAGGTGCAAGGCGTAATGTAACTATATTACCCTATTCCTCATTTCTTAGGCAAAATGAACAGTTGACCCTTGCAGTGTGGTAGGGGACCTTTTTTATTTATTTAAATTCCCGGCATTCAGCTTATCAGTGTTAAATTTTCTAATCTTTGTAGAATAGATAGATAGATAGATAGATAGATAGATAGATAGATAGATAGATAGATAGATAGATAGATAGATAGATATTTTATTTTTTTTTAATCTTTATTTATAGGCATATAGAAAATATAGCAGTGAGTCAATAAGAACAAGACTGCATCATAGTTCTGGTAACATAGAAAATGACTAGTCACAAAATCATTTTGCCCTGGCAAAGTGAGATGTCCCGTATAACCCAGGAGCATACTACAACAACAATCGCTACATATTCGTATAGAGGTATTGCAAAGAGATGACAATGAAGGCTCAAATAAGGGCCTATTACCAGAGCCTACTGAAGTCAAAGAAAACGAAAGAAACCTAGAGCAGGGCCAGGTAAAAGAGCAAGGGAGAAATGTAAAAAAAAAAAAGCAAGGGAACAAAGGAGGAAAAAACAAAGTCCCTCCTACCTCCTAGGTACTTCAGCACAGCAAATAATACATTTAAAACATTTCAAATTCAATACTAGTGAAGTATCATGAGAGTCTACGTTAGAAAATAGTGTGCATATCCGTATTCATATTCAAGAAACTTACACCATCAGCTGCTTGTATTTGTCAGAGGTGATAAAATCAATCCACAATATGCAAATCAAGTAAAACTGAGAGAATTTATCTTCACATTGATGCCTCCTTTCCTCTGCTGATTGGATTTCCTGTACCCTAAAAGCTGGTACACACTATTTTGTTTTTTCTTTTTTCTTTCAACCCAGCGGGCTGAACAAAAAAAAAACTGAGGCACTCGGGAGGAACTGATGTATTAACTATGCAATGTTAGTACAGCAACCACCCCCGCTGAGCTTTTGTGTTCTCACAGGGGGACGGCCATTGGCTGAGAGCACTGATCGGATGCTGACAAGCAGTCCTTTTTCGATCAGCTCTTTCAACAGAAGCCTGCTGATGCCGCCCCAACATTTTCCCTGTGAGTACTAGGCTTTAGGAGCCAATCTCTTACCATGGGGACACTGAGATAAAAGATACATTGACATGATAACTGAGTTTGCATTTTATATTGGTTGTATTAGGTTTCCCACCAGCTAAATTGTGTCACTTGTTTTTTACTCTAGGAATCTCGGTGAGTTAATTGACCGGTTTGCTGGGGATTTCAAGGCCCAAGGTCCACCAAAATCTACATCAGAGGATGCTGGAGCTGTGTTACCAAGCTGTGCAGATTTGTTTGTGTACTATAAAAAGTGTATGGTGCAGTGTTCCCAGCTTAGCACAGGGGAGCCAATGATTGCCCTTTCCACTATATTCCAGAAGTACCTGCGGGAATATGCCCTGAAAATTCTTTCTGGTAATCTCCCCAAGTAAGTGTCTAATTTTACTATTCTTAATTCAGTGTAGTATTCTCTGTTTGGTTCGAAGAACAAAAACCTGCAAAGATTTGAGGTTTAATAAGCAACTGGCAGTTTTACCTACAAATATGACCATTTTCTTGTAACACCAGCCTGTATTGGTCGAGTACAGTTAGGCAATATTGTTTGTTCTTGCACTAGCTCCAACAAAAAAACAAAAAAAAAATGTAAGTACTAAAAAAACAATGCCCTCCCTTTTTTTTCTGCCTATCAGTCAGTGTAAAGATATATTACTGGTAATTTCACTGTCAGTGGAAAAAATATTTCTTTACATTGATGGAAATAAATCAGCAAAGTAAAGCATATTTTATTATTTGCCTGGGGTCATCTTTCATATAGCTTTTGGCATATAGTATTTCATAGGTTGCATTCAATTAAATTTCAGATGGCTGGTTTTAATAAACCTTCTAGTTTGTTCATCTGAACCATTTTGATCCTCCAGTGCTTGTGATGAGATGATCATGCTCGGTTATAGGTAAAGAAATGGACCATTCATTGGACTTGAATCATTACAGTAAATACTTTAATAAAAAGTCTGAAATAGCCTACACATTTTTTCCTTAGAGGACACTAAAGGTTGGACTCCTAATAGATGTAAATGGTCTTACCAGGAATCCATGTTTGTAACCATAGGAGCTGCTGCTGCAATGGTTAACTGATAGTCATTTAAAAATTGAACAAGTAAGACTTGTAAGAATGTAAATCTCTTCGGAGATCTGAACAAAGACATGCCCTGCTTTTTTCGGAATAGCTTGCTAGACTGAAGCTTGTCTACAAAAATGCATTTATTTCCGAGGGAAATATATTTCCTTACTTTTTGAAATGACACAGGGAGCCTTACTTTTGGGTTATACCACCCTGTACAGGAGTAATGGTTACTGGCAAAAAAAATAAATATATGTGGGCCAACCCAACATAATCCTTTCCTACTATCAGTGTGCCTGTGTTTTTTGCTAGCGTCCTAGGCAGATGGATGTCTTTTATTCAGTGTTAAGGATTATGGAATAGTACAACAGTGATGCGATGTATTCTTCTATGTACCTACTTGATAAAGGTTTCTTAAAAAGTGTATATAAGGGAACACAAGGGTTAAAAAAGTAATGGAATAAACATTACATCAAATTGGTCTGCATGGCTGTCCCAAAAGGAAGCCTCTTCTAAAGATGCACAAGAAAGCCTGCAAACAGTTTGCTGAAGACAAGCAGACTAAGGACATGGATTATTGGAACCATGTCCTGTGGTCTGATGAGACCAAAATAAACTTATTTGGTTCAGATAGTGTCAAGTCTGTGTGGCAGCAACCAGGTCTGGAGTACAAAGACAAGTGTGACTTGCCCTACAGTCAAGCATGGTGGTGGGAGTGTCATGGTCTGGGGCTGCATGAGTGCTGCCGGCACTGGGGAGCTACAGTTCACTGAGGGAACCATGAATGCCAACATGTACTGTGACATACTGAAGTAGAGCATTATCCCCTCCCTTTGAAGACTGGGCCGCAGGGCAGTATTCCAACATAACGACCCCAAACACACCTCCAAGAGGACCACTGCCTTGCTAAAATAGCCAAGGGTTAAGGTGATGGACTGGCCAAACGTGTCCAGACCTAAACCCTATTGAGCATCTCTGGGGCATCCTCAAATGAAAGGTGGAGGAGTGCAAGGTCTCTAACATCCACCAGCTCCATGATGTTGTCATGGAGGAGTGGAAGAGGACTCCAGTGGCAACCTGTGAAGCTCTGTTGAACTCCATGCCCAAGAGGGTTAAGGCAGTGCTGGCAAATAATGGTGACCACACAAAATATTGACACTTTTGTTTTTGGGCCCAATTTGGACATTTTCATTTAGGGGTGTACTCACTTTTGTTGCCAGGGATTTAGACATTATTGGCTGTTATTTTGAGGGGACAGCAAATTTACACTGTTATACAAGCTGTACACTCACTACTTTACATTGTAGCAAAGTGTAATTTCTTCAGTGTTGTCACATGAAAAGATAGAATAAAATATTTACAAAAATGTGAGGGGTGTACTCACTTTTGTGAGACACTGTGTGTGTGTGTGTGTGTGTGTGTGTGTGTGTGTGTGTGTGTGTATGTAAATATAGATATAGATATAGATAGATATATATAGATATATATATATATATATATATATATATATATATAATATATAAAATATATTTGCTTTTGTACTACTACGTCTGAGGCTCCAAGAAGTTTTCTGTCTTTGTGTGTGACTTACTATTTTTAAAATGATTTAATTATTAAAGATAGCATTTTGTTTTATTTTCAGTTCTGCTCTAGCTATAATTTTTTGACTGGAGCTATCCAGCATGGTCATTCTCAGCTCTGATTTTACAGTCCCATGCCTGGAACCTACTGGACTGAACATTGCACAGCTGGCCTGGAAGTGACCTTCAGGCACTAGGGTTCCACATGGGTCCTTCAGGGTGCTCTTTGACCTGCAAACAGCCCCTAGTTTTTCTGTTGGTTTCCTTTTTTTTTGGGGGGGGGGGCATGATAGTGATTGTTGGCTGTGTTGCCTACTCCTCAGTTGAACTGCTTCTGGACATCTTGAAGGTAAAGACTTCCTGTGTCCCTCAAGGGACAAGCAACAAGAGAGTATTTTTGTACTCAATGTAAAGATCATTTCAGAACACAAGCCTTAAAGCAGAACTTTAGTCTGCCTCCCAGGTGGCTCTGCCCCCCTTGGGCACCACCATTTTCGGGTGGAAGAGCCTGTCAATATATCTTGGCACATGCAAGAGAATTTCCCTGCATGTGCAAAGACAGAGAAGGTACTGGCGTTCCCTGGTACAGTCCTTGTGCGTGTATGGAAAACCCTGCGTGTGTGCGCAGGAGTTAGGGAGAGGCATGGAAGTGCTGCTTTGCAGCACAAATAAAGTACTTTGTAAAAAAAGAAACATGTCTATTTCTATGAGAAATAGGAGGTAGGGCAGCACAAAATGACAGTTAAGGTCAAGGTCTGCTGCTTTATTGGGATCAAAAAAAATTTGTACACACATTCTTAGATAATTCTCAGTACATTTAAATTTTGTTCAAAAGTAGTTTAAAATACATTTTGCATTTAACATTTTTTTTTAAAATAAAAGGACTTTCCTGATGAACACCACATTGTTAGAAATTTGATGCTCCTCCATAATTTTCTTGTTACCTTGGTCAAAAATAAACATCGATTGGACCCCACTACTGATTAGAAAAATGACAGCGCTTTCTTCCAACGAAAAATGTGAAACACAATTCTGCTAGTGTTTATTCATTCACCTTTAGGAAATCCTAGACCTGTAAGAGAAAAGGTCCTTTGGTTTACTATAGAGGTCTCAAGAAGCCACCTGGAATATTTTCAAAAACTAGATTACTGAACTTTTCTGTTCCTTTGTGGTCCTACACTGCTGTACTCCTTTTTGAATACAGCACACAACAATAGCAATTGTAGATATGGCAAATTAAACCACACAACATTGCTGGCAACATGTTGATCAACAGCAAAAGGGTACAGTGTGAGATGGAAGCAAGGGTTCACTTTTGGTGAAAGATGGGGAGAACTACCTTATTTACATTAAAACCTGTCATCTTGCCTATCCAGGTTGGTGCCTGCTTAAACAATCACTGCAACAGTCGGTTGATTTCAGACTTGGAACGTCTACATGGAAGGGTCTGAGAGTGGAAACTACGCAGTAGATTAGCAGCGGTGTGAGAATTTCTTGACTAGCAAAGGCTTAGCTGCGTGCCACTTTATTAATGTCTCATTGCTCAGCTGGCTTGTAAATTCCCCACATGTGTACAGCCCAGTAAGGAAGTCATCTTTTCAGCTGGGTTTCCTACAAATGAATTGCTGTTTTCATGTGCACCCATGGTGTCTGTTGCTAAATGTAGTAGTAGTAGCCCTGCAGCCCAATAAATCTTTATTCCTGTCAGGGAGGAGGAGGGAATGTAAGGATTATTATGCAGCTTGGAAAGGTGTATATTTCTTTTCTGCCTGCAACAAGACACCATTGGATTCCATTCTGCTGAGAAAGTCCTGAAACTAATTTTCCTTCTTGCACACTGAGAAAGGCATACCTGGGCTATGCTTTCTTTAGTCTTTTAATAACGGCAGCTGCTTCCAAAACAAATATGTGCTGGACACAAAGAAGGAAAGATACTCTTTCTTCTCTAAAAATAAGGTTCACTTGTTTACAAGTTTGAGGAAATGAATAGATGGGATCGCTTTCCTAAAATGTAAACTATCTTCCAAACAGGTTTCATGGTGTCCTGGCATAAAATGACATCCACTGACCTAATTTTACTTGCTAAAAGTTTTTTTTTTTACTGTTTAATTTCCCATCTATGGCTTGTGCTTTATACACTATGTTTATAATTCTGACAATCCTACAAAGTCACTCCATTTCATAGATTAACAGATTTGAACTCACATTTTTTACTATTTTTCTCCTGCAGCTTCTTGCTCTGAAAGCTCCTTGTGAGTTGGGAATTTCCCTATGCATGTGTGAGACTGTCAGGGAGATCTCAGAGCTGGACAAAGCTGCTGTGTGCACTCCTGGGACCTGTAGGTTGATAGACAAATGCAAGGCATTTTTTTACATTTGTCTATCTTAAACTACAGGTCTACATTTTTTTTTATCTATGTAGTCTCGGAGTTTCGTAGGGCAATATATTCTTATTATTCTTTGCATCATTTGGGACAAATATACATAGAGACTGCTAAAGCCCATTCTAAAGCTGGCAACAGACAATTCAATTTTCTTTCCTGCAACCATGGGGGGGGGGGGGGGGGGGGTGGGCACAGAGAGCAGTCCCTTCCAGGAGAACACAGTGATTATTGCTACAGCCACTGGCAATACGCTCATGTAAAAATTTGACGTGCTGGTTGTACCCAAGTCAATGGTTCAATCAGCCTGCCCATCTGTAGTCGGCTTTAGTCAGGATCAAAAATTGAAGCCACCCACAAATCTATCCAATGTGAATCCAAAGGTGGCTCAGAAAAGTATACCAGAGTTCCAGATGGGTGTGTCAATACCCTAATCCAAGCAAAAACAAGCCATGTATTGCATGGAGTACGTGCAAAAGTACTCAAAGGGTGAGAGCTAATTAGGCCTCACTCCCCTAATGTCTGCCCACTATGGCTCCAGTGTTGGTTGTTGTCTGCTGGTATAGGAACTTAGACAGGGGATGACATCCGGGAACCCTTCACATGACCATGCTCCAGCTTAGTGATTGTCCTCTCAGGTTTATACTCATCATACTTGCAAGTAATGCTGACTCTCGGGCTTTAATACTTTATTTCTCACTGACCTGGTACAAGTATGCGCATCTTAACTTTTCTCCTTTTGGCTATGTACTTTTTTTTATCAGATTGTCAGTGTTTTACTGTAATTTATATTTAATGATGGGCAAATGGCACATACCCATTTCTTTCAAAGAGCAGTGGCATGTATTAAGATTGCTGAAAGTTTATATCCTACTGGTTGATCTGCTATATTGAACTTTGCTTCTTGATCTTACCTTATAAAATATAGCTATAAAATGGCACAAAAAAATGTGTACATTATATTACCATACAGCGATGATAGGGTTCCAAGTATTAAAAGAGAAGTATGGGTTTGTGGTTTTTTCCTCCATCATACTTACCTAGGTGGATGCAGCAAGTGATCAACATCACCAATGGCTTGGTTCTCACAGCTCCCCGAGCAGAGGGCTGCTTCCTCCTCGCTCACTGAAACGCTGAGCTGTGGAGGGGCAGGGAGCGGCCATCTCAGGCTCTCAGCGGCTCGCTGAGAGCCTGAGAGGGGTGTCAGTCCAGGCACCTGGCCGATCCTGACTCCATGGTCGGGATGATGCGGTGCCTGGACTGAAATTGGTGATGTCAGCAGAGAGCATACTTAAGTCCGTTCTCTGCTGATAACAGGTCACAGGAGTGCAAAACGGATTGCACTTCTGTGATCAGTAGGAGAAGCCCAGCCAAACAAGCTCAGAATGGAATTCTTCTTTAAGTTATCTTTATCCTAATATGAAATTGTCTGATTGATGTCGAAGGTATGTAGAAAATTGGGATTGAAGTCATGCTTTAAAATATGAGTACACATTTTATGAAATCACACTTGTTTTGTAGCTTGTTGTGCTTCTACTACACCCTGCCACCTCACCTGCACCTGATCCAGTGAGATAGAAACAACCATGCTTTAGAGCCAATTGGGATCTTCTGAGCCGGGTCGGTGGATACATTCACTCTTATTCATTGCATTGGGAGAGCTTGTACCTTGCATCTTTCCATCCAGATATTGCTATAAAGCATAAATCCATCTCAGACCTTTAAATGAGTAATCAGGTGCCTACTTGTGATGCCACCAGTCAGATTCAGTTCTGCCTTCAAAGTCTGCATGTGATTGGTGGTGGTGGATGTTACAGAGCACATGGAGGAAGTGCCCTCCTGACCCTGTGAGGAGGTCTGTGTGTGCCTTGGCTTCAGTGGATTACCAAAAACTCTGATTAGGATACATTAAGTGAACATTCTGCAGTGTGCTGGAATGCATTACTAGTACACTGTTTCGTTTCACCTTTTGCCTATATTTTTCTTGTATAACACTGTTTTTTGGGTTTTTTTTTGTTTTTTTACAGTTTTTAAGTACTGTTTATGATTTATATATGTTGTATTATTCTATTTTTGTTCGTTTGTTCAGAACAAGTAGCAGCAGCACAGGCCTTACTATCACCAGTCTTCTGAAGGAAAAAGAGGGCTCTGAAGTTGCCAAATTCACCACCGAAGAGCTGTGCCTGATATGCAGTATACTAAGTACAGCAGAGTACTGCCTGGCTACAACACAGCAAGTGAGTGGCAGACTTTAATTGACTTCTTATCAAGCTGGTCTAGCCTTTCACCTTCTTGAGATCATTTCTTTCATTTTGTATTGCTCTCAAAGGGAGGGATCGCTTTGTAAAATGTTTCTTCCTACATATACTGTTTATTTGTAAGAAAGTATATATTTTTAATCCGCTAAATTAAAAATTATACATATATTTTGTATTTACCACTTGCAGCAGGTGGAAAAATCTAAACTAGAACAGCAGACTTCTCCAGGCTTCTGGTAAAGGATAATTTCGCACAAAATTGATATTCCAGTGTTTGGTAGATACTTGATGAATGTCATTTGAAAGTAAATTGATTTAGTTTGCTTTTATCATTTGATTTTTGAATGAATTAAATATAATTTTTCATCCTGCTCTTATACATTTCTTGTCACAGCGGTTAGAACGATTGTCGCTGACCCCACAACTATTAGAGAATTGAACAAATGTTCTACTTGTGTATGGCCAGCTTTAAGATCACAAAAAATTACACATTTTTGTGTAGGTAAAAGTGTAAAGATAAATGATAATGATACATTCAATTTTGTATTTATTGAAGCTTTTTGTCTGCTTTACCCATCCTTACTAATTTACTAATCTCATTGCTCACAGTTCTTCCAAGTTTACTGGCAATACTGGGCTTTCTTTACTAGAAAGCCCAGCATGGTTTGTAAACTAGGTGTTGTGGATGTACCACTTTTTATTGTTTATATGTATAATGGCGATTTCATATAAAGCTCTATAGAAGATTATAAAATGTGATATAAAATATCAGTTTGTTTGTTTATTTACATATTATTTGGTTTAAAACCATCATACTTTCCTTTTTTGATAGCTGGAAGAGAAGCTAAAAGAAAAAGTAGATGTGACACTGACAGAAAGGATAAACCTGACAGCAGAGATGGATACTTTCAGCACGTAAGTTTGCACAGATTCTCTCTTTGTTAGATATATTTTACTGAGGCTTCCAAAATATTGGAAATCACTTTGTGATGAGCAGTGTGTGGGCAGCATGGTGGCTAAGTGGTTAGTACCTCCACCCAACAGCACTAGGGTCATCAATTTGAATCCCAACCACGGCACTACCTACCTGGAGTGTTAGTTATATTTTACTGAGGCTGCCAAAATATTGGAAATCACTTTCCTGCATGGTTTTTCTCCAGGTACTACAGTTTCCACCCACACTCAAAGGACATGCTGGTAGGTTAATTGGCTCTAGTATTTGTATGAATGTGAGTTAGGTACCTTAGATTGTAAGCTCCTTGAGGGCAGGGATTGATGCGAATGTACAATATATATGTAAAGCGCTGCATACATTGATGGTGCTATATAAGTTCTTGTAATAAATACATGTGACCACCAATGATTCATTTTATAGTTGTGCTACACAATACACACATTTGCATGCGTTTTCCTGGTCAACAAAGGGATGGCACACGGCAGTCCAATACTGCCTATATGCAGTATGTACATAAAAATGGTTGCCTCAGTGTACATACTGTACTGTTTTACAAACTATACACATAAACTTTTTGGAATTCGAAAGACTCCTTAATAGAAAGTAGCAATTTGTACCACTAAGATAATATAACACAGTATTCAGAAAAGAGCAGCGTGGCATGTGCAGAGCACTGTAGCACAGTATGCACAGTAGGGCTGAAACAACTAATCGATCATGAAAATAGTTGTCAACTATTTTCATAATCGATTAATCGGTCAGCCGATTAGTTGGCCTGCATACAGAATGCATTATTTGTTTACATACCCGCAAATATAGTGCAGCACACATACAGCTCAGTACACCGCCCATACATGTTGGTAAGTGCCTGAGAACTTGTGAATGTGTGAGGAGCAATGCCTCATGGGATATGTAGTCCTGGGCAGGAAGTGAGTGGTTCTAAGGCCCCTTTCACACTGGGGCGGGAGGTGCGTCGCCAGTAAAGCGCCGCTATTATTATTTTTAGAGCAATAGCGCCTGCAATCCGCCCCAGTGTGAAAGGAATCTAAAGGCAGAAGTTTTTTTTTACCTTGCTATAGGGGCACTCTATACTATACTTTGCAGCTTCCTATTGGGGCACTCTGAAGGCAGGAGGAGCCAGAAGCGTCAGTGGGGGTCCCTAGAAGAGGAGAATCAGGGCTGTTCTGTGCAAAACCATTACACAGAGCAGGTAAGTATAACATGTTTGTTGTTTTAAAAAAATAAAATAATCACTTTAAAGATTCTGTACAGGGAAGATCAGCATCTGAACCCAGAGGAGGTGGAGGCTGATAGACTGGAGGTGATCTAAGGCATTACTATTACGTTTAAACTTTTACCAGTATTGTGCATTCTATTTAAAATGATTCTATCCATGAAAAAAGTCTCAGTTTTTAGTACTACTTTAATATAAAAGATTTATATCTCCCTTATATCCTTTATGAAGATTCATGTCTGACTCCTATTTAAAATGCCCATATATCCTACTTCTGGGTGTATTTATTATTATATATATATATAAGTAATATATAATATTACTTTCACTGTTTCACAGTATAAATGAACACCTTATAGTAGCGATTATCTGCTCTTTTTGTACTATAAAGAACTCATTTGAGGTTTTTTAACCCCATGATGACAGGCGATACAAAAAAAGCATGCCGCTGCTACTAAACGTCTTAGGTCTGGTTCACACCTATGCGTTTTTAGTGCTTTTTGCAGAAACGCACCACAGTTCATTTAACATGTTTTCCTATGGGACATGTTCATATCTATGCTTTTTTTCAGCCGCTGCGTATTTGGAAAATCTCTGGGACTTTTTCAACGCAAAATGGTGCTTTTTTTTGCTTGTTTGGTTTAATAGACTTTAATGGAGAAGCTGCAGAAAAGCATGATTTACAGTTTTTAATCAGCCCAACAAACTGGCCAAAAAAAAGCATAAAAAGCGCAAATCGCAGCAAAATCGCACACAGCAAAAAGCACTGCAGAAACGGATCAAAAGCAAACTGCATAGGTGTGAACCGAGCCTTATGCTTGGTCATACACGTATCGATTTTCGGATGGGAATATTCATTACGAAAAATCTTTGTACATTCGCTGAATGAAAGAATGTCGTTTGAAAATTTCACTTGTTTTTAACATTTACTTTTAAAACAAATGTAATTTCTGAACGAAAACAGTATACATTGTCTGAAAATTTCTTTGACCAAGAAGTTTTCTATTCTGCTCCTTTGAATTTTTCCATCACTGTGGTCAAAAATGAATGTCAATTTGACCCCACTAACGATTGGAAAATTGAACGAATGTTCTTTAGAATGAAATTTTTTTTAAGAAAGACATTGTTTTTGTATGCCCAGCATAAATGACAGCAAGCGCAGGTAGCTTTTATCACCTGCCTCTGACAAGGGGATCTGTTATACTTTTTATACAGTTCTCTCTAAAAAAAAAAAAATAGGCAAAACAGTTTTGTTTTTTTTTAATTTTTCTTTAAATAATAAATTTTATCTCTGAGTTTGATGAAATTTACCAGATTCAACCTCTAATAGTATATACAGTATATCTCTTCTGTCTGTTATTCTCAGAGTGGATTAGAGATTTTGCTCCCTAACCATATAGTTGGTTATTTATATTTACCACTGCATAGAGATATTTAAGAATAAATTGCCCTTTTTTTTCCCTTGTCAAAAGAAGTTTATTGAGTATACAATGTTTTAAAGATACATAAAGTAAGTTTACAAGGATCTATAAAGTAAGCTCATTGTTTTACAGTAGGGTTTATATAGGTAAATATCATGAAATTTCAAATATTAAACATTGGGTTCAAGTAAACCTAAATTAAAGATATATATAATTTCCTTAGTTACTTTTGTAGGTATTTAAATGATTTATACCTACTATACATATTGTTTACAGGTAGAGTGTATATAGGTCAAATAAATTCTGATAATGAGCTTTAATCGTAAGGTGGAGAAAAGGAAAGAGAAAGAAGAAAAAGGGTTGAAAGGTAGAGGTATGGTCCACAAGGTTGTCCCGCTCGTCAGTTTATTATTCTTTTTAGTTCTCTTTGAAGCCTTAGAATGGGTGTCTCTGTAAGTCATTTAATCTGTTACCATGGCAACAGGACAGAGTCATTGAAGTTTGACAGGAACTGTTGTTTTATCCAAGGATGCCAAAGTTTTTCAAATTTTGGAATTTGATTTTGATCGATGGCTACCATCTTAGCATGGGACATTGTATTATTCATTCTGTGAATTGTTTCTGCTAGTACCAATGTAGGAGATTTCCATGCCTTGGCCACTGTTTGTTTTGCAGCCGTTATTAGTTGGATCATTAGTTTGAATTGAGAGAGTGTTAACCATTCCGGTTTTAGATTAAGTAAAGTTAAATATGGATCTGGTTGTATTATTTTTTTAAATATTTTAGATGCAATCACGAAGACTTCCTTCCAGAAGGTTTGGATTACTGGGCACGTCCACCATATGTGTAAATATGTGCCTATTTCTGGGCATCCTCGAAAACAAAGAGCTGAGGTATTAGGTGAATATTTTGCCACTCTAGCGGGTACAAGGTACCAGCGAGTTAGGACTTTATAATTTGTCTCCAGTGCTAAGATGTTGGGTGAAGATGACTTAGATGTGAGCCATATGTTAGACCAGTCCGTGTCTTCTAAAGTTCGTCCCAGGTCCTCCTCCCACCTCTGAACGTAAGAGGGTCTATTAAGATTTTCTACTCCATATAATTGATTATAAAGTGATGAAATTGTACCTTTAGCAAATGGATCTTTTGTACAGATTGATTCAAAAATGGATAATTGGGATAATGGTGTATCCCCCTTTAGGAATGGTGTATAGAAATTTTTGATTTGGAGATATCTAAATATCTCAGAGTTTGGTAGATCATATTTTTCTCTAAGCGATGGGAATGAAAGGAATGATTTAGATGCTATGAAGTCATTTAGTGTCTGAATGCCTGATGTTGTCCAAGCTTTAAAAGAATTTGGGTAGATCCATGCCGGATAAAAGGCCGGATTTCTGATAAAAGAAAGGAGAGGATTGTGTGGAGATTGTAACTGATATTTGGTTTTTAGTTTATCCCAGAGAGATAAGAAGTGTTTAGTTATGGGATTATGAATTTTAAAGCGGTCTTTAGGATCAAGCCATAATAAATTTGATATTAATAGAGGGTCATTTTCTGAAGCCTCTATAAATACCCATAATGGGATTTCCTGTTTTGCATGGTATTTGGACAGACTGGTCAAATGTGCTGCTCTGTAGTAGTTAGTAAAATTAGGGTATCCCAGGCCTCCTTTATTTTTGGGAAGATGTAGTGTGTGTATAGGTATACGTGGTTTAGAAGAGCCCCATATAAACGAAGTTGCTCTTTTTTGTACTATTCTCAAAAAATAGGAAGGAATTGGAATAGGGAGGACTCTGAATAGATAAAGCAATTTGGGTAGAATAGTCATTTTGATTGCATTAATCTTCCCCATCCAGGATAAAGGAAGTTGCGACCATTGTTTTATTAGATTTGTGATCTGTCTTAATACAGGAGGATAATTGGTTGAGAATAAGTCAGAATGAGATGCTGTTAAATGAATTCCAAGATATGGGATTGATTTTTCTGCCCATGTGAATGGGAGTGCAGCCCTAGCCGGGATCAATTCCATGTTTGTGAGTGAAATATTAAGCACTAGGCATTTCTTAGGATTAATCATAAGGCCGGATAGGGCTGCAAATCCATCAAGAGCTGGTATTAAGTTAGGACCAGAGACCTGTGGTGATGATAGAAAAAGTAATATATCGTCTGCAAATATACATAATTTGTGTGTAATACCTCCTACTTCAATGCCAGTTATAGTTTGGTTTGTTCTGATGTATTGGGCCATGGGTTCGAGTATAAGGGCAAATAATAAGGGAGATAATGGGCAACCCTGTCGGGTACCTCTTTCGATATTAAAGGCTTCAGATTTGTATCCAGCATATTTTATATAGGCTTTGGGTTTATTATATAATGCTTTGATCCATGTTAAAAAGTGGGGTCCAAAACCCCATTTTTGTAATGAATATTGCATATATTGCCAGGATAATGTGTCAAATGCCCTCTTAATATCGAGAGATAGAAAACATAAAGGGATTTTCGGTTTTTTAGCAATATGTGCCAATAACACTGCCCTGCGTATATTATCGCCTGCCTGTCTATTTGGCATGAAGCCTACTTGATCTCTATGTATTAACTTTCCTATAATGCTATTGAGGCGTTTTGCTATTATTTTTGCTAATAATTTAATATCGAGGTTTAACAGAGAGATAGGCCGATAATTCACACAGGAAGTATCATCAGAAAGGGGTTTTGGGATCATACAAACAATTGCCATTAGTGTTTCTTGCCGAAAAGAATGTCCATCTAGAAGTTTGTTAAAAGTTTTAGTGAGAATGGGAGAGAGTATTTCTGAGAATGTTTTATAGTATAAAGCCGAGTAGCCGTCTGGGCCTGGTCTTTTGTTAAGTTTTAGGTCTTTTATGGCGTTAGCAACTTCATCTATAGTTATAGGCTCATCCAAACTGCTTTTTTGATTCTGAGATAACTCAGGTAAGGTTATTTTTGAGAAGAAGGATTCAGCCTCTGTAGGATTAAATTCATTGTTTGTCTTGTATAAAGTTGCGAGATGTGAGTGAAATTTATGGACTATTTTAACTGGATTACAAGTGTAAACATTTTTTGATAATTTCAAACGTATTGGTTTGAAAGATTTGTTAGTTGAATTTAATGCCCGAGCCAAATATGTACCTGGTTTGTTTGTATTCATGTAGAAATTGTGTTTGGAGCGTTTGAGGGATTTATCAACTGACTCAGTGAGAAATAGATCGTATTCCAATCTAGATTTTTCCAGATGAGATTTTGTACTCTGAGATGGATTATCTTGAAATGATATGTAGGCTGCATTAAAATTGAGTTCTGGGGGGCGTGGCCAGCGCGGCATGTGAGCAGACGTCTAGTCACAGAGCTCCCGCAGTGATCCTGATCTGATCCGGTTACCGGCACTCTATTACCCCCGTTTTCGGCTAGATCGAACGGGGAGAACCCCCGGCACATTCCGCGCCCGCTCCGGTGTACCAGAAGGGCATGATGACCCGTGGACAGAGAGGAGAAGGCTCCAGGATGGATCCTCAACATGGCGCCGCTCCGCCGTCCACACAGAAACGTGACAAGCTGAAGGAGGGACAGCACAAGCAGCTGAAAGGCTCTAAGGATGGCTCCACTGATCACCCTAAGGACATGAGGTACTATGCTCAAAAACTGTCTGAAAAACCAAGCCTAGATGCAGCACAGTCACTAAATGAATGCCCTGACTTTAATAGCACTGAGGAGGAAGAATGTATGGAAGCACAGGGAGCAGGGGCCATGTTGATACAGGGAGAGGATAGTGAGGCTATAACTGATGAGCCTGAAGAACATGAGGAGGAGGAGGGGGGTGCACAGCCCACACTGGCAGACATTTTAAAAGCAGTTAACAAATGTACAGCCTCTGTAAACAATCTACAAGTACGATTTGGTGGCCTCAAGGAGGAGGTTAGTCTCATCAGACAAGATATTCAGAAAATTCGAGAGCGTACCACTGCTGCAGAAAGCAGAATAAGTGAGCTTGAGGATAAACTACCTACACTGATTAGAGACTCCCAATCCACCACACGTCTAGCAAGAGCTACGGATACCCGCGCTGAGGATTTTGAAAATCGCCTCAGGCGCAATAACGTGCGCATAGTTGGCTTACCGGAAAAGGTGGAGGGCCGTGACCCCACGCAATTCATAGAACAATGGATGGCTGAAATATTTGGCAAGGAGGCTTTCACTCACTTGTATGCGGTGGAAAGAGCTCACAGAATACCTGCCAGACCTCTCCCGCCAGGAAACCCCCCCCGCCCAATACTGGCCCGTCTCCTGAATTATAGAGACAGGGAAATTATCCTGAAACTAGCCAGAGAAAAGAGGAATGTCCAGTACAATGGCACGCGGATTTCATTCTACCCAGATTTCTCAGCTGCAGTCCAGAAGAACCGCGCGCGGTTCTCGGAAATTAAAAAACGCCTGCAGAGAGTACAAGCCTCTTATGCAATGTTATATCCTGCAAAACTCAAAGTTACATTGAGAGGCAGAGCATATTTCTTTGAACACCCGGCGGAGGCTGCGGATTGGCTAGATGCTAATGAAAATGAGCTTCGTCAGGATAGGAGACCAGAAGCGGAGATAGATTGACATCCCTAACAAAGGCCCAGGGATCTATCCCTTTCTTTTCCCCTCGGAGGAGGGTTGTGCCGGAAACATATATTGATTCATTCTCTACAAAAATGCGAGTTCGATGACAAGATGGATCATGGCATTGTACTTCCCAGTAAGTACCAGAAAATATGTCATTGTTGTTTGGAGGGACCGGTTGTCCCACACAGTTTCGGTATATCAGTTGACACACCGGTGTCGTGGATTACAAAAAAAAGTTGCCTTTCAATACGACAAGTGCATATTGATGGATAATCCAGGTCAGAAGAGGCACTTTTGTTCGATTTATTCACCGTTGTGCGTTTTACGATACTTCTACACACAAGTTTGTTCCAGAGCAATCGAGGTATTACGGTCCTTGGATAGAGCGGTAACTTTCTTTTTCTTGCATTGGCAGTCACATCACTTCTTGGCCCCTGCCGGGTACTGCGTGATGGCCCTCCCCCCCCCATGGGTGGGAATCAGGGGGGCTCTATGTTGCTTTACCCTGTTATTTTCCAACTAGACACCCAAAAATGACGACAGTAACTGTCCTTTCTTGGAACATTCGGGGTTTGCAGGACCCCCTAAAGCGGACGATGGTATCATCCTTATTGAGGAAACGTCTCCCGGCTATATGTGCTTTACAAGAGACCCACCTTACTACTGATTCTCTGTCATGCATTAATTTTAGATGGGTGGGTAAGGCATATCACTCCACTCACACCTCTTATTCTCGGGGTGTGAGTGTACTGGTACCTGGCTCCATAGATTTTGTAGAGTTAGATTCTGAGTTGGATGATGAGGGGAGATATGTATTTTTATGTTGTAAATTGTTTTCCTTTAAATGTATACTGGCATTTGTATATGTACCCCCGCCGTACAATAATCTAGTGTTGAGGTCACTGGTGACGTTCCAAATGAAGTATCCGGAGACGCCACTGTATGTCTTCGGGGACTTCAACAATTATACAGACGCAGTACTAGATAAGCACCCGCCTGTGATGGGAGGGAGGGGAGTGCACCGCACGGCTCTGGGGAAATTTATTGAGGAGGTGGGATGGAGGGACCCATGGAGAGCCAAAAACCCGGGGGTAAAACAGTTTTCCTGTTTCTCAAAGAGTTATGCATCACTATCAAGGATAGATTTATGCCTATGCTCTAGTGCAGCTGAACGACACATCTCTGAGGTGACTTATGCTCTTAGGAGTGTGTCGGATCACTCCCCATTGATAGCAACTCTAGAGGTGCGCCCCCCTTCCACGATGGCAAAAGCCCCATGGAAAATGAACGCTTTTTGGCTGAGTCTCTTCCCTTCCCATGAGCAGATAGAATCTCATATAATAGATTTTTGGCGCCTACATGAGGCTGACGAACAATGGCTTGTGAATTGGGAAGCCTTCAAGGCTGTCCTGAGAGGCCTATTTATAACTGAAATTCAAGCTGTTAAGAGAAAGACACATGCTCAGAGGGAGGGAATTGAAAACATGGCAAAAGAACTGGAGAGCAAATTTATCACAGATCCAACCCAAAGTAATAAAGAGGCGTGGCTCTCTGCGCAAGATGCGTTGTATAAAATCGCGACATCTACAGCAGAGAGAAAGAGATTTTTCCATAAAGCAGCATATTACGAGGAGGGGGAGCACACTGGACGCCTGTTAGCAACCATTGCCCATGCCCATCAAACTTCCCCCTCAATTGGGGCCTTACGTACACATCTTGGTGGGCTGACCAATGCCCCGGACCAAATCTTAGCAGAACTAGTGGAATTTTATTCCTCCCTCTATGAGTCTAAACAAACATATACCCTAGACTCCTTAACCGAATATCTGGATAATATTCAGCTCCCCTGTTTACAAATGGCAGCTAGGGGGGAACTTGACGCCCCTTTGACTGTTGAGGAACTGCAGTTGGCGACCAGTTTGTTCCCCAATTCCAAGGCCCCGGGTGACGATGGACTCCCCATCGAGGTATACAAACAATATGGCGAGCTTATACTTCCACGTCTATTGAAGGTATTTAATGCAGCGAAGCAGAGTGGCAGCCTCCCTCAATCAATGACTAGAGCAAATATAGTTTTGATACTAAAACCCAATAAAGACCCTCTCGACCCGGGGTCATACCGCCCTATATCTCTTTTACAAACTGATGTAAAGATATTAGCCAAAGCATTAGCAATCCGCATGAATAAAGTCATATCCAGTATAATCCACTCGGATCAGTCCGGATTTATGCCCCAAAAGTCGACCGCGATAAACCTCCGCAGACTTTTCCTCAATATCCAATCCCAGGCGGACAATAGGGGAGATAGAGCGTTGCTGTCACTGGACGCCCACAAGGCGTTTGATAGCGTCGAATGGGACTATCTATGGGCAGTGATGCGAAAATTTGGAATTGGGGAAGACTTTATCAAGTGGGTGCAGTTACTCTACTCGTCTCCTATAGCGGCCATTAGAGAGGGAGGAAGGATTTCATCACCCTTTAAACTATACAGGGGTACGAGGCAGGGGTGCCCCCTGTCTCCGCTCCTGTTTGCTATGGCTATAGAGCCCCTAGCGGCTACGGTACGCGCTAATCCCTTGATACAGGGTTTTAGATACGGAGACATTCAGGAGAAGGTAATTATGTATGCAGATGACACCATGCTGCTACTGGGTGATACATCTAACTCACTGACAGAGGCAATGAGTGTGATTAAACAGTTCGGGAAATACTCAGGTTTAGTTATTAACTGGACCAAGTCCTCTCTGCTGCTTCTGGACCGTGACCCGCCCACAACCCAACAAAATATGCAGGACATACCAGTCTCGACATCCTTCAAATATCTGGGTATACAGATTACAGCCCATATATTAGACTATGTGAATCTTAATTTAACCCCATTGATCAATAGATGTCGGGATCGGGTCAAAGTGTGGAGTAAATTAAAGCTGTCCCAAGTAGGCAGAATAAACTTAATAAAGATGATTCTTATGCCACAACTACTATATGTGCTCCACAATTCTCCAATGGTTATTACTCTGAAAAAGTTTAGAATCATCAACTCCCTCTTCTGTTCATTTATATGGCTTTCAAAGCCTCCTAGAATTAAACTAGAACAGCTACAACGTCCTAAAGACAATGGAGGTTTAGCATTGCCTAACCCCTGGGTGTATTATTTAGCCTCCCAACTACAGCACATTGCTAGAGCCATGGGCCCCGGGGAGGACCTGGAGATGAACCTGAGAGACCCTTCGGCCCACATACTCTGGTTCACTTCCAGGAGAGGGGTTGTGGATGGATTAGAGGCCTTACAATATAACAAATCTAATAAACTTTTCCCAACTTATGCACTTATGCAGAAAATCTGGAACAAGGTCAGGATGCTACAAGGGGTGGAGGGCTTCACCAGGTATAGCCCCATCTGGGAAAACAATCACTATTCAGAAATAGCTAAAATACCCTACGGACCCAAATGGCAACAATACGGGGTGTCCCACATGGTACACATAATTAGAGACGGTAAATTGAGACCCTTCTCGGAGCTCGGGGAGGCCTTTCAATTGCCGGGCTCTATGCTCTTCTATTACAGACAACTTAAACATGCAATAGATGCACAAAGGGGCCCCGATATTTGGAACCTGCAACCCACTCCTATTTTCAACCACCTACTTGCCATAACCACTTATAAAGGTTTTATATCTGACTGCTATACCATGCTTCTGAACCTTTTCCTAGGGGACGCGCCTCTGAGGGTCGTGTCCCACTGGGAACAGGATGTTGGCTCCTTTGGGGAGGAACAGTGGGAGGAAGCCCTGCTGGCGGTTTCCACGTGTTCATTAAATGCTGCTCAAAAGCTCTCACAGCTCTATATTATTTCCAGAGTGCACTACACACCGACTAGACTGGCCCGTATGGGTTTGGGCACTGATCCCACCTGCACCAGATGCTCCAGAGACCATGGAGATCTCATACACCTCCTGTGGAGATGCCCAAAATTGCACCTCTATTGGAACGAGGTCATTAACACCATTAATAGAGTTTTCCAAATAGTGATACCTTTGGATCCAAAGCCATGTCTGCTGGGGATTGTGGACGATCTACTGACTGAGGATATCCTTAGACAGGCTATCAGAAGAGCTTTGTTTCAGGCCCGCCTACTTATCCTCAGGCACTGGAGGTCCACGTGTCCTCCCACGGTACAAGAATGGATTACACAAATGGGGGCCACAATCCGTATGGAAAAAATTATTTACCAGCATAGGGGAGCGACACAAAAATATGAGAAACTATGGGCTCCATGGTTGGATACACCAGGTCTAGCGCCAATAGATTTGATATATGATCGCTTATTCTAAAAGCGGCCCTCATTGACCTCAATTCCTATGGGATATATGTTATGCACTATATAATTAGCCAGTATGCTAAGAGGTAATAAGCAAATGATCCATTGGAGGAGTGTGGATGGCTCACGGAAGGATTTTTCTGATGAGAGGTTAAGTTTTCTCCTTTCTCCTCTTTGTTTTCTCTTTATCCGATGCAATGGAGTATGTACCCCCTTTTTTTTTTTCTGTACTTATTTTTATATATCGTTTTTGCTCCTTATCCTAATACATATGTAAGATGTGACTACTGCCATGTAAACTGCTGTATGTGCTCTGGAACTGTATACACTTATTCAATCTTAATAAAACTTTTTGTTTGAGAAAAAAAAAAAAATTGAGTTCTAGTTTTTTTGCTAGATTTTTGCGTTCCCGTTTAAATAGTGCCATTTGTCTTTGTATTGTACCACGCAAGACAGGCTTATGAGCTTCCCACAGTGTTATTGGGGAGATGTCTGTTGTATTATTAATTGATATGTATTCCTTTAAAGCTTGTTCAATGGCCATCTGATGTAGTGGGTGTTTGAGCATTATGTCTGGTAAGTACCACGTTGGGTCATGCGCTTTTGGTATGGCTGAGGCTATAGTAGTGTATACTGCATTATGGTCAGACCACGGAATCGGAATTATATCTAATGCAATAATTTCTGGTATCATTCCTATTGTTAGAAAAATATGATCTATTCTGGTGAAGGTTTGATGAGGGTGCGAGAAATAAGTGAATTTCTTTTTCATTGGGTTACTTTCTCTCCATGAATCTACCAGATTGTATTTGGAAAGAAGTTGAGAAAAAGGTAATCTAGAGGTTATTTTGGATGGTGTAAAAGGTGATTTATCTAGAAATGGGAGGAGGACCTGGTTCGAATCCCCACACATTATCACTGTTCCTATTTTGTGTGTATTAATCACTTGTAATATATGTGAGAGGAATGGTGTAGGTTGTTTGTTAGGAGCGTAGTAGGAAATCACCGTGATTGCTGTATCCATTATATAACCCATGAGTATCAGGTATCTACCTTCTGGGTCTTTAATTTCTGATGATAAGGTGAATGGTGTGGATCGGTGAAATGCAATTAGAGTTCCCCTTTGCTTGGTACAGGCAGAAGCCGTGTAAATTTGTTGATAAAAAGGAGAAATATATTTTGGAGTAGAATCTTTGGTGAAGTGTGTTTCTTGGAGGCATACTATGTGAGCCTTCTTGTTATGGAAAGTACGGAAGGCTTTGGTCCTTTTTTGAGGGACATTTATTCCCTGAACATTCAGGGAAAGTATATTCAGTGGTGCCATGGCAATAGATCAAATAGTTTTGACTTACTTTTTGTTATGCAGAGCTGACTGCGCAGATCAACCTGTGTGGACTGAAGAGATGAATAGATAGAAAAGAAACCAGTGAATTCTGGAGTAAAGAGTAAACAAAAAACATATGAGATTAGATGATACATTGTATAAATTATTTTTTGCAAGTAATCACAATTTACCCGTGAAAGAGAATAAATATCTCTCTCAGGGGAATAAGTGCCTTCGTCACACTCCCACATAATATGGTTGGGAGAATGAGGAGGGCTAATGGGGGTACACGGATCTTCCGCTTACAGGAGAGAAGTGCTATGTCAAAAGACATCAAAATGATGTTTCATTAATTGGAGTGCAGAATATAGTTTTTGTTGAAATTATTTATTCCAGGGTGGTTGTATATGGTTAGTCTTGCCCTAGGCTAAATAATTCAGTTAGAAAGGTACTGTTAATAACTTTGGTATTGATGAAGATAGTTTGAATTATTTTGGGATTTTAACCCTTTTAGAGTAAACAATTACATATTTTATTCATATGTAACTGTTTAGATATGTTAACTCATAAAATTGAGGTTGTATTGCTTCAGATTAGAATAAACAAAAACATAATTCTAGGAACTAGTTAGGTAATAATATATTTGTTTTAAGAAAAGAAAGAAAAAGCTTCCATTACTTCTGGATTATTGAACATATTTGTCCTAAAAAGTAATAAATCTATTATTATTACCTGATAATATATAACTGAACAAGAATTTCCTTATTTCACTTATATATTCTAAGGCTATATGAATCAGAAGTAATAAGAAATATAACTGGAATGTAACATGATCCCACACAGTGTGTGACTATCAGAATGCAGTTACATTCAGTTATAAATACAGGTTTTTTATAGAGAACCATCTCTTAGTATAATAAATGAAGAGATATCAGGAATTAGGATGTCAGTCCATTGAATCTTCTTGGTCCATGGATGATGTGGCATAACGGCCTCTTTTGTGAGAATGATGATTCCCATTTTGTTCTGAAATTTTCTGGGTGCTGCCTGAAGGTGAAGATGATGCCATTTTTCTGCGTGTGGAAGTGTTCCTGCTTGTGGGTTCTGTCAGATTTAATTTTAAAAGGGTTTGTTGTAGTTCATCTGCTGATCTGCTTCTGTAAATTGTACCTTGGTAGTTAAATCTGACTGAAAAGGGAAAGCCCCATTGATACATAATGTTGTGGCGTTGCAGTTCCATTAGTTGGGGTTTCATGGATCGTCTTTTAGTAATAGTAAGTTGGGATAGGTCAGCAAAAATTTGATAATTGTGTCCATGAAAATTAAGTTCCTTTTTTTCTCTTGCAGCAATTAGTATTTGTTCTTTCGTTCTGTAATAATGAAATTTTGTGATTATATCACGTGGGGGTCCATCTTTCTTTTTGGCTGTGAGGGCTCTGTGTACTCTGTCCAGTTCTAAACGTTCAATAGGGATATCTGGCTTTAGTTCTTGTAATAGAGCAATAATAGTAGATTGCAGGTCTGTCACAGTTTCAGGTATTCCCCTTATGCGCAAGTTTGAACGTCTGGCTCTATTTTCGTAATCTTCGAGCTTAGTTTGAAGTATTGAATTCTCTTTTTTTAATTGTTCCAATTCTGTTATATTTTCTTGGGTTGTAATTTCAATTTCATCCATTTTTATTTCTAAGGCTGCGGTGCGGTTTCCCAGCTCTCTTATTTCTTTGGTTAGGCTTTTTGTTATTTGGTCTGAGGTTTGTTTTAAAGCCTTATGAAGCATCTTTTCAAATTGTAATAATATTACTGGGGATACTGAGGAGGCTTGTGGAGAAGTTTGTGAGAGGATTTGTTCTGTATCTGACTCAAATGGAGAGTCTTGCTGTGACATTTTCTGTCTGTGAGAGCGCCCTGATGCTGTATCTTGTGAGGTGACTGGAGCTGCTTCAGCTGCAGTAAGTGCCTGTGAGCTCTTTGTGAGGTGATTATTATTTCTGCCACGGTTTCCTCCCAGTACCATATTTCCTGCCCAAACTTTCACAGTTTGTTCCCTGGGGCAAAAAGGTTCAAATGGATACCTTTTGAGCCTGCAGGCTCCGCTTTGTCCTTCTCTTCTCTCCTCAGCGGTGTGGAGCTCTAACAATGCATGTCTGCTCCGCTAGGCTCCGCCTCCTGCCCCAAATTGCCCTTTTTTTTAACTTCACATATTAACTAAATTATACATCATACTTTTTTGTAGCATATTATCCGATTAATCGAAACAATAATTGACCAACTAATCGATTATGAAAATAATCGTTAGTTGCAGCCCTAATGCACAGCATATTAGCACATTATGGCAAAATTACCTATCAAAGCGATCCCCTCCAGTGCTGCAGTGTCAGCTATCCCCTCTGTCACCAGCACTTCCATTTTCTTTTGGTCATTTTCTTCCCAGTTCTGATTTTTCGAGCTGCTAAATTAGCCAGGTCTGGATAATGCAACTCCCAAACATGCGCACAGGAGTTAATTTACCATTATATCATGACTGTACACTGAGCAGCGCATGAAGGGGTTGGTGTACACTTACAAATCAGAAGTGCTGACGCACAAGGAGAACAATCTATGACAGAAGAGACTTAAATAGCAACTTTATTACCACTTTAAGAATAAAACCTTAAAGATCTGAACTATACCTGGATAGATCATGAGGAGTTCCATCAAAGATGGTATCATCTTTCCATCATGATTGCATAGGTCAGGTATTAATAATTGATAGACCTTATATAGCATTCTTACAAATCTAGCAGCTGTTGGTACATTTTCGTTCATCTGGTATGTTGCTGCCTGTAACTCATCCATTATGGGTTCTAGATGTAGTTCCTACATTGAAAGAGGTGAGCTTGCAACAATAGGTACCAAAATGTATGTGTATCTGCATATTTTACTTTCTAGAAGTGTACAAATATATAAAAACCCTTCTTCATATATCATTATATTAGTAGGAAAACCACTATGGCCCTAAATCACTGTTTATTTCTTGAATGGACAGACACAATTGATCAACAGATCATTGCCATGCATACAAAAGCATTGCTGAATATGTCATTTAGGGTACAATGTAAGTGTCCATTCTTTATATTTCCAATTCTATTATACTGCTGAAAATGTGTTTGTTCGTCAGGATTGTTAAAATGAAAATCCCCTAACATAGTCAAACACCAGCTTTCTATTTTACACCATTTTTGAGGTGCATTATAATCAACCCTAGTTTTGCATGACTCATTTTCTCAGAATAACTAATGTCATGTTTAATGAATAGTGAAGGTACTGATGGATCATATGGCGTCCAACAGGATGGGATCATTATTTTTTTAGCCTTTTTGGTTTACGTGCCATAAGTTGATCATGAAAGATATGTAAATGATGTATCCTGACAGACCTCATTTAAATAGGTCTACATGAGTTAAAAATGTATACATAATGTGGCAGGTAACAAGCTATTTTTTATTTGCGTTTTCAGTATTATGTAACATTTCTTGGTGAAATAATAAAATGTACTGTCTTTCTTTTCCAGTGTAATTTCAAATAGTATACAGCTGCTTGTGCAAGATTTAGATTCTGCTTGTGATCCTGCACTTACTGCAATGAGCAAGGTATGTACAAGTATGGCTCGTTTAGCCTTGCTGCCTAGGTTCAATAAGTTTAGTTATATCTTGAAATGACAAAGGTATGTCAGAATATTTTTTTTTATTTCATTCTGGCTAGAAAGTGGGTGGATTTCCTAGCCCATCAAGGTGTCTGTCCCCACCGAGAGATTCTCCCCTTTTTTTCAGTCTTGGTCATACCCAAGACTTTGCACTGACCTTAACTTGTTTTCCCTATCTGGAGCACATTCTTCTTAATTTTGCTTAAGCCAATGATGCAGATTCCTTTTCTTTGTCTGTTTAATTATGTGGTAGCCACCCCAGCAATGCTTGTCATTATTTATGAAGGGGGTCAATCTATAGATTCTTTTATTTATATCATGGGTCTCCAAACTGCCTAAACAAAGGGGCACTTTACTGTTTTTCAGATTTTAGAGGGGCCAGACTGTGGCCAGTCAGAGTAGAAAATGCCCCAGCATGAATAGGAGTCAGGCTTGGTGGTCAGTGGGATTTAAAAAATGTGGTCAGTAGGAGGAGGAATAATGCCTCATCATTGGTGTCAGTGAGAGCAATGATTCCCCACCGATGGTGTCAGTGGGAGCAATTATGCCCTAGTGTCTGTGGAAGGAACAGGAATTGGTGTCGAAGAGATCATGCCCTACTGTTGGTTTCAGTGTCAGGAATGGTGCCTCATCGTTAGGGTCAATAGAAGGAATAGTGCCTCAAGGGCCGGACAAAGGCAAGCAAAGGGCCACATCTGGCCCTCCGTCTGCAGCTTGGACATCACTGATTTAAATATATTTATATATTTTGTATACTTCGGTTAATTGGGGATTAAGCCAGAGAGGGGCATTGGGCAATATATTCAAAGATGAGTCCCCCATCTTTTTGCTACATAGGTGAAAGATTTTGTGCGAAAGTTTAGGGATGCCTGCTCCAGCAGCGGGATATGGGCCATTTCTATATATTACATTACTCAACACCTCATAGGAGTGAACCAAGGCAGCTTGAGCGGCTACCGAGGCAATGTCAAGGTCCGGAAAAAAACAGTCGATGTGTGTCAGTTGGGCCTCTAAGTAATGGCATTTGAGATTTGGCAAGGCTAAGCCCCTTTCCACATTAGGTAAGTGTAAGGTTTCCAGAGATACCCGGGGCGGTCTCAAGCCCCACAAGAACAAGGTGATTGTCCCATTGATTTCAATAAACAATTTTTTGGGGATATAGATTGGGGCATGCCATAATATTAGGGGTGCAACGGATCAAAAAACACACGGTTCGGATCGTTCCTTGGATCAGGAGTCACGGTTTGGATCATTTTCGAATCAACAAAAAAAAATCTCCCCCCACTGTAATATCCACGTCATCTCCCCCACTGTAATATCCACAATCTCCCCCACTGCTGTAATATCCACATCTCTCCCACTGCTGTAATATCCACGTCATCTCCCCACTGTAATATCAACAATCTCCCCCACTGCTGCAATATCCACATCTCCCCCACTGTAATATCCACATCTCCCCCACTAATATCCACATCTCCCCCACTAATATCCACATCTCCCCACTGTAATAATATCCACATCTCCCCCACTAATATCCACATCTCCCCCATTAATATCCACATCTCCCCACTGTAATAATATCCACATCTTCCCCACTAATATCCACATCTCCCCACTGTAATAATATCCACATCTCCCCACTGTAATAATATCCACATCTTCCAATAGAAGCCGGCCGGCCGCCAAGCCGGACAGATCAGATCCACGATGAGGGGTTAAGGGGTGATGACGTCAGCGCGCGCCGCCGCCGGGTGTACCAAGATGGCCGCCGCTCCGGAGCTGGGCTGAAGCCGCTGCCTTTCCTAAGCCCGAGGCAGCGGCGCGCTTCGCGGGGCGCATATGTACCGATCCGAACAGGGTGAACCGTTCAGATCGCGGATCGCTGAAGATCCGTTGCACCCCTACATAATATATAAAGAAATCTGGGTAGAAATATAATTTTAAAGATATTTATTCTGCCTAATAAATTGAGAGGCAATTTGGACCAAGTCTGCTAATTAGTTTTCAAGCGATGTACAAGGGGGGTAAGATTATTGGGATATAAGTTTTTACCTCCACTCCCAGGTAAAGAAACTTAGTCACCACCTGCAAAGGAGCATCCGGGGGTATCGTGGGGATAAAGAGGGGGTCCACTGGGAAGACAATTGATTTACTCCAATTGACCTTAAACCCAGAATATGTACCATAACTAGATATTCTATGCAGCGCTTGAGGGAGAGAACCCTGAGTATCTGCCAGGTACAGCCCTTAACCGTGCTATCTGCTCTAATCATGGCCGCCAGGGGCTTTATCGCTATGGCAAATAACCGGGGCGACATAGAGCACCCCTGCCATGTGCCTCTGCCAATTTCAAAAGTGTCATTTATGATATTGTTCACTCTTAGACGAGCCAGGGGACTGGCACAGCAATCTCACCCAACCAATAAATTTAGGCCCAAAACCCATCCACTGGAGGACTGCCATTACATAAGGCCATTCAATAGAATCAAAGGCCTTATGGGTGTCTAAAGACACCACAATGCGTGTGTCAGGCTCAGGTCCCGCCGACTGCAGGACCGTGAACAGTGAACATTAAAGCCTCTCTGAGTGAGCCTGGAAGTATACCTTTCTCAAAGGCATCATTGTACACCTCCAATCATTTTTGTGCAAAGAATTCCTATTACGTACAGTACCACTCAACCGGATATCCATTCAAACCCGGTGTTTTGTTAGGATGGAGAGAGTGTATCGCTTCCCCTATCTCCGGGACAGAGATGGGGAGATCCAGCCGCTGCCTCTGGAGATAGAGCAGTAAGCGGAATCAGATCTAAAAAAAACTCTGCACCTCTGCCGTATCATAACTCACAGAGGAAAGTTGGTGTTCATCATAAATTTGAGGAATAGAAACAGGTGCATGTTGCAAATGAGCTAAATAAGCTTGCAATTTACTATTCTTGTCTCCAAATTCAAAAATTCGTTGAGATTGATAAAGCAGTTTTTTCCACCAATACCAGCTCTAATTGTCGCGCAAAATCCCCCCACACCCTGAAGTTGGAGGAAGACGGATTTCTAACATATTCAACCTCAACATCATTGGCCGTGGTCTTATTCACATTCCTTACGTTTCCATTCCCTTTCCATTCTAATTTTCTTAATGACCCCGGAAGTAGAGCCCCTAAGGCAGGGGTCTCAAACTGGTGGCCCTCCAGCTGTTGCAGAACTACAATTCCCATGAGGCATTGCAAGGCTGACAGTTACAAGCATGAGTCCCATAGGCAAAGGAATGATGGGACTTGTAGTTCTGCAACAGCTGGAGGGCCACCAGTTTGAGACCCCTGCCCTAAGGGTAGCTTTAAATGCATCCCAGGTGACACCCAAGGCAACATCATCTATGTTATGCTTCCAAAAATCACCAATAGCGGTGGCGGATGATCTTTCAAAATATTCCTCCTTCAGCCACAGGGGGCTCAGTCTCCATAAGTTGTACCCTGACAAATGACCTACAGTCAACGTTAATAATAATGAGGAATGATCCAAAATTGCCCGCGGGAGATACTGTACTGCCACCACCCTGGGTAAAATATCCTTAGTTAGAAAACACATATCTAGCCTCAAAAGCATATTGTAGGTAGAGGAGTAGCAAGAATAAGCCAGAGTATCTGGATTTTTCCATCTCCAGGCCTCCACCATGCCATATTGTGACATACAAGCCGCTAGTGGAGAGCTGAAGTTGGATTTGGCATTCAGTCTATCTTTCTCAGGAGAGAGCACATTGTTCAGATCACCGGCCAGATCAATTGGGCCTTCTGCCACCTGCAGCACCCTCATCAACACAGCCTCCCACACCGCCAACATAAACGGTGGATGAATGTATACTGTCTATGGCAAATCATTAATAAGGAGTACCACCACCACAAACCTCCTGAATGGGTCTGTAAAAATGGTCTTATTAATGTTAAAGATTTGGACACCAGTATTGAGACCCCCCTTAGCATAATTAGAGTACAGGGAGTGAAAGGCGTGACCTATAATAGCTTGTTTAAGAGCAAGAATTTTGGATCCCACCAAGTGGGTTTCTTGTAGAAAAATGACTTGGGGCTTATGTTTTTGTATATATTAAATACCAGTGCTCGTTTAATCTTGGAATTAAGGCCCCGCATATTCCAAGAGAGTAGATTAAGATTTTGTATTCGACTTGCCTTGATAATTATAGAACAGCATACACTGACTGTTAAGGTGTGACGACGAGGGGTCCGCAGAGGCAACATAAATCAGCTTCCTCCTCAGACATTTTGAAAAAGGGTGACTATTAGCACATACATTCTGCAATGAATAAAACAGATAATTTTTGCATGTTAAAAAAAAAAAAAAAGAAAATTTGAAAACAGAACCAAAGCAAGAGAAAAGAGAATCTCAGTTTGAAGTGTCACAGATTAGTAAAAATTCCCTGAAAGTTTCTCCTCCCCACCCTGCCCATAGTCCCACACACTATAGGCTTTTCCCCCAAACAACATGAAAACAAAGTCACCCTAAAGGGGGGATTCTTCTTCGTCTGTCCGGTAAAGAAAAAAAGGGTGTTAATACGGTGAGCAGCAAAGTAGTCAACGGACCGCAGCATTTAGATGTAGACAGCCAATCAGCAGAAGAATGTAGCGTAAGCCACATCCAGGCTTGTGCAACATTTACTCGCCAACAAATATGTGCTCCAGGCCTTGAGGAGGTCGAGAGAATCAGTAATCCTATGCATTTGAAGAAATAAAGTGATCTGTTAGACATTGGAGCAGGAATGGGTTGAGGATGGGGAAGAGCTAAAAACTCAGGATTCTGTGGAGGGCCTGGCGGTTGAGTCTGCTTCTGAGCAATCTGGACAAGAAGATATCCAGTTGATGTCTGCCTCTCATTCGCAGAGGCTTTTGATCCAGACTCTTACTGAGATGGTTCGTTCTGCCTTTAAGTTGCCTCTTGCAGAGGTTACTGAGCCCCCCTGGTCCTCTTTGGAGCCTCTTCAGGCCACACAGGCTTTCCCCTTACACCCTCTGTTGGAACAGGCGGTGTATGCTGATTTGGAACATCCTGACAGGATTTTATTCATCCTAAGAGGTTTTCCCTTTTATATCCCATGGATGAAATGTTTGTTAAGAAGTGGAGCATGCCAGCCGTAGATACAGCAGTCTTTTCCTTAAATAAGAACTTAACTTGTCTGATAGATAACGCACAGGGCTTGAAAAACCCTGTTAACAAGAAATTGGAATCATTATTAAAGGCTTTCTTTTCTTTTGCCAGTTTAGCTATTCAGCCAGCTGTTGCAGCAATTGGTTTCTGCCAGTCCGTTAAGGATCAGGTCAGACGGCCTGACAGGCCTAACGGAAAGGATGATCTGGCTAAAAATAACACAGATATTCCTCAAACTCTGTGTTTTGCTGTTGACGCCTTAAAGGAATTAAATACAGCAGGTTTCTTGTTTGGCTCTCTTGTCTGTACATATGCACAGACTTTTGTGGCTTAAGAACTGGTCAGCCGAGCTTCCTTGTAAAAAGTGATTTGCAGGTTTCCCCTTTCATGGGGAACATTTATTTGGTGATCATTTGGACAAATATATCCAAAAGATTTCCGGAGGGAAGAGTTCTCTACTTCCTGTGAAGAAAAGCACCTGGCGTCTCTCGTCCATTCCAGGCCATTACAACAAGACATTTTGTTGGCTTGGAATAGGAGAGGACAAGCCCTGCATTATCCAATGTTCTTATCTCCTCGGGCATGCTTAAGCCTAAACTGGTGGTTGCAGGATCAGAACCCGCAAAAGGGAAAATCCTTCCTCCCAGTAACTTGGAGAGTCCTGACTACAGATGCCAGTCTCTCAGGCTGGGGAGCGACACTAGGGGGGTTCACAGCTTAGGGGAAATGGTCAAGGACAGAACAGATCCTGCCCATCAACGTCCTGCAGTTATGGGCAGTACGTCTGGCCCTACGGTACTGGACGGTGGAGCTTCAGGACTGCCCTATCAGGGTTCAGTCCAAAAGTACCACTGCAGTGGCCTATATAAACCACCAAGGCGGTACCAGGAGTCTTTTAGCTCTGAAGGAGGTGAACCACATGCTAGCCTGGGCAGAGGAACATGTGCCCATTCTATTGGCAGTCCATATCCCGGGAGTAGAGCACTGGAAGGCAGATTATCTCAGCCGCCAGCAGATCTGCCTGGGGGAATGGTCTCTACTCCCAGGGGTGTTCTAGGAAATTTGCCAGCGTTGGGGATGGCCAGGGGTCGACCTACTGGCATCCAGGTTTAACAACAAGCTACAGCAGTTTGTGTCCCAAACAAGAGATCCTCTGGCAATCGGAGCAGATGCTCTGGTAGTTCCTTGGAGCCAGTACTCCCTGGTTTATGCTTTCCCTCTGATCCCTCTCCTTCCACATTTGTTGCGCAGGATTCTGAGAGAGGGGGTTCCTTCTGGTGGCACCAGCCTGGCCTAGAAGGCCCTGATTCCTGGAGAATGTGAGACTAACAATAGATGGGACATGGACATTCACGTCGCCCCGATCTACTGTCTCAAGGTCCTATATTCCACCCCAATTTACAGTCTCTAAATTTGATTGCATGGCTGTTGAAGGCAGGGTGTTAAAGGACCATGACATCTGGTATCTACCCTAGTGAATGCTAGAAAAGCGGTCACTAGGAAGATCTATCATAAGGTCTGGCAGACTTATATTGCTTGGTGTGAAGCCAAAAAATGGCATCCTCGGAAATAAGTGATTGGGAGAATGCTCTCCTTTTCTACAGTCAGCTGTGGAAATCAGATTGGCTTTGAGTAGAATCAGAGGTCAGATTTTGGCCCTGTCAGTATATTTCCAAAGGCCTTTAGATTCCCATTCGCTGGTCCAAACCTTTATGCAGGGGGCAACTTGCTTGCTTGCTTCCCCCCATTAGGTCACCTATGTGTCCTTGGGACTTGAACTTTGTGCTGTCTGTGTTACAGAAACAACCATTTGAACCTATTGATGAAATTTCATTAGACTATCTGTCACGCAAGCTAGCCTTCCTAAGCCATCGCCTCGGCTAGAAGGGTATCAGAGTTGGCGGCCCTTTCATGCAGGGAACCATACTTGATCCTTCAGCAAGACAGAGTCGTGTTACGACCTGTTCCATCCTTTTTTGCCAAAAGTGGTGTCAGCCTTTCATTTAAATCCGGACATTATTTTGCCTTCTTTTTTCTCTCAGCCTCATTTGGCGGAAGAGAGACGACTGCATTCCTTGGACATTGTCCGGGCAGTTAAGGTTTATTTGTCTAGATCTGTGGAGATCCGAGGATCAGACAACTTTTTTTTATTTTACCAAAAGGACCCAAGAAGGGGCAGGCAGCTTCCAAGGCTTCCATTGCCAATTGGTCATTCAGGCCTATGGTCTGAAACGTAAAGCTCCTCCCTTTAGGGTGAGAGCTCATTTTACAAGGGGTGTAGGAACCTCCTGGGCTTTTCGCCATCAGGTATCTGTGGCTCAGATTTGTAAGGCTTCCACCTGGTCTTCAGTGCATACGTTCACAAAATGTTATCAAGTGGATGCTCAAGCAGCAGAGGACTCTGCTTTCGGCCGCAGTGTGCTGTGGGATGCCGTATAAGGTCTGATGGCTATTGTTTGGCAGGGTGTCTCCCTTCTCTGAAGGCTGTTGCTCTGGGACATCCCAGTAGGTAATGAATATTAGCCCAACTCTCTGTCCCATGATGTATGAAAAAGAAAATAGGATTTTTTTGTCATACTTACCTGAAAAATCCTTTTCTTTGAGTACATCATGGGACACAGAGATCCCTCCCCTCTTTTTTGAGGATTCAGTGCTTGCTACAAAACTGAAGTTCTTCCTGTATGGGAGGGGTTATATAGGGGATCACTTCCTGTCTAAAAACCTTTGGTCTACCAGTGTCCATTCACCTTGAGATGAAGTATAACCCAGCAGGTAATGAATATTAGCCTAAGGCCTCATGTACACTGCTGCTGGTAAACGGACGTTTAGGAGCAGTTGAGCATTTTTTTCCAACTGCTCCTGAACTCTGTTATCTTATCAGTACTAGTCGTTTCTAGGCAGTTGCGTTTAGAGGCTTTTTTTTAGAACCCAAAAAAATGCGTTCAGAAGCTGTGTTTAGAGGCATTTCAAACGCGGCTAAACGCGGTAACTCGCGTTTAGCCGCCAGGCGTTTTTCATTTTTGGCTATTTTGAAAAAAAATAAAATACATTTTTTTTTCAAATGCTTCTAGACACAAACGCGGCTAAACGGCCGATTTTAGACGCTGGTTTCTAGCGGTCAAGTTAAATCATTCAGGAGAGGTTGAACAACGTCTCGTATATATGAAGCCTTACTCTGTGTCCCATGATGTACTCAAAGAAAAGGATTTTACAGCTAAGTATGACAAAAAAAATCCTATTATACAGTATCTGACAAAAGTGAGTACACCCCTCACATTTTTGTAACTATTTTATGCTATCTTTTCATGTGACAACACTGAAGAAATGACACTTTGCTACAATGTAAAGTAATGAGTGTACAGCTTGTATAACAGTGTAAATTTGCTGTCCCCTTAAAGTAACACAACACACAGCCATTAATGTCTAAACCGCTGACAACAAAAGTGAGTACACCCCTAATTGAAAATGTCCAAATTGGGCCCAAAGTGTCAATATTTTGTGTGGCCACCATTTTTTTCCAGCACTGCCTTAACACTCTTGGGCATGGAGTTCACCAGAGCTTCACAGGTTGCCACTGGGGTCCTCTTCCACTCCTTCATGACAACATCACGGAGCTGGTGGATGTTAGAGACCTTGCGCTCCTCCACCTTTCATTTGAGGATGCCCCATAGATGCTCAATAGGGTTTAGGTCTGCAGACATGCTTGGCCAGTCCATCACTTTACCCTCTGCTTCTTTAGCTAGGCAGTGGTCGTCTTGGAGGTGCGTTTGGGGTCGTTATGTTGGAATACTGCCCTGCAGGCCAGTCTTTGCAGGGGAGGGGATCATGCTCTGCTTCAGTATGTCACAGTACATGTTGGCATTCATGGTTCCCACAATGAACTGTAACTCCCCATTGCCGGCAGCACTCATGCAGCCCCAGACCATGACACTCCCATCACCATGCTTGACTGTAGGCAAACAGTGTTAATTTTAGTCTTGGGACTAAAATGGCATTTTAGTTTTAGTCCCATTTTAGTCTTCTGCAATTGTTTTAGTTTTAGTCCTATTTAGTCGACTAAATCTCCAGTACATTTTAGTCGACTAAAATGTCCTACGTTTTAGTTGATTAAAATCTCCAGTACATTTCAGTAATTGCAATTTAGTTTTAGTCATAGTCTTTTGACTAAAATGGCTTTTAGTTTTAGTAGTATTTTAGTCATCTCAATTGTTTTAGTTGACTAAAATAGTATTCATTTAGTCGACTAAAATGTTTTAGTTGTTTTAGTCGACTAAATTAACACTGTAGGCAAGACACACTTGTCTTTGTACTCCTCACCTGGTTGCCGCCACACACGCTTGACACCATCTGAACGAAATAAATTTATCTTGGTCTCATCAGACCACAGGACATGGTTCCAGTAATCTGTATCCTTAGTCTGCTTGTCTTCAGCAAACTGTTTGTGGGCTTTCTTGTGCATCAACTTTAAAAGAAGCTTCCTTCTGGGACAACAGACATGCAAACCAATTTGATGCAGTGTGCGACATATGGTCTGAGCACTGACACGCTGACCCCCCACCCCTTCAACCTCTGCAGCAATGCTGGCAGCACTCATATGTCTATTTCCCAAAGACAACCTCAGGATATGATGCTGAGCATGTGCACTCAACTTCTTTTGTTGACCATGGCGAGGCCTATTCTGAGTGGAACCTGTCCTGGTAAACCGCTGTATGGTCTTGACCACCGTTCTGCAGCTCAGTTTCAGGGTCTTGGCAATCTTCTTATAGCCTAGGCCACCTTTATGTAGAGCAACAATTCTTTTTTTCAGATTCTCAGAGAGTTCTTTGCCATGAGGTGCAATGTTGAACTTACAGTGACCAGTATGAGAGAGTGAGAGCGATAACACCAAATTTAGCACACTTGCTCCCCATTCACACCTGAGACCTTGAAACACTAACGAGTCACATGACACCGGGGAGAGAAAATGGCTAATTGGGCCCAGTTTGGACATTTTCACTTAGGGGTGTACTCACTTTTGTTGCCAGCGGTTCAGACATTAATGGCTGTGTGTTGAGTTATTTTGAGGGGACAGCAAATTTACACTGTTATACAAGCTGTACACTCACTACTTTACATTGTAGTAAAGTGTCATTTCTTCAGTGTTGTCACATGAAAAGATATAATAAAATATTTACAAAAATGTGAGGGGTGTACTCACTTTTGTGAGATACTGTGTGTGTATATATGTATATATATATATATATATATAAATATATATACATATACACTGTGTGTAGATATATAATATAATTTTTTTTCCTGTGAGTTGCAAATAAAATAAATGGTTACTTTAAAAATAACCTGTTATCCTTACCTGCTCTGTGCGATGGTAATGCAAAGAGCGGTCCCTTTACATTCTTTTCTGGAGCTCCCGACTGGCAGCTCCTCCTCTTTTCAGAGTGCCCCCTCAACAAGCCTACTGCTGAAGGGGGAAATCGTGTGGTTGCGTTTCAAAGACGGGCTGTGTGCATCTATAGACTCAAAACATTTTCCTACAGCTCCTGCTGCTCTCAGTAACGCCTGTGAATGCAGGAAGAGAGAATCACGCAACAAGTAATTCATTGCAACCTGTTTATATTATTGAGAACACATTGTAACTACCTTTAATTTTATTTTGATAGATTTTGCCCATGATCCCTTGCAGGCAGGCATTTGAGATTGTGATTCACTGGGACTGAATGGCTTTGTCATTCTGCATAGTGCTACTTCCCTTTCCTGAGAATTACACTATTGTAAAGCAGTCTTTCTGCAAAATGGATGTGCATAATTCAAATGATATTAGGGAGTGCATAAATACAGTGGCAGCCCATATTAAGATATATACCACCACTTCTTTTTTTTTTTTTTGTTACATTTGTGCCTGTTAAACGGTTATGAAGAGCTAGAAAATATTAGGGGAAAACAAACTGCTACTGTGCATTGACCCTGCATTAAGATCATGTTGTGTTTGACATTACCTAGCAAAGTCTCGTATAGATGTGCAAAATTCAGCACTTTAGTTTCACATCAGATCAAGTATATAAACTCTGTTTCTGAAGTCTTAGCCCAGCACAGATGGTCTGTCAGCCATGCAATCGCAATCACAATCCTAAACAATGTGCACCTTGTTTCCATAGAATGTTTTTGGTTCCTTTTGATTCTTTCTCGAGCAGAAGTTGTACTTCAGAAAAGGTTGAGGGGGACCATAAACCGTTCACAATGCATCAGGCTGTCCACTCAGCAGAGGGCACGGAAGCAAGTGGAGGTCACTGGGGTAGCAGTGTCTACCTCAGTGACTTCCAGCTTCCAGGGGCATCAACCAAAAGTATTGGGACACCTGCCTTTACACGCACATGAACAATATTTCAATATTGAGTTGGCCCACCCTTTGCAGCTAAAACAGCTTCAACTCTTCTGTCTATTGGAATGTTTGTCCATTCTTCCAGAAGCACATTTGTGAGGTCAGGCACTGATGTTGGACGGGAAGGCCTGGCTTGCAACATCCCAAAGGTGTTTGATCGGTTTGAGGTTAGGACTCAGCGCTCATCCATGTCTTTATGAACCTTGCTTTGTGCACTGGTCCAAATCATTTGGTGGAGGGGGGATTATGGTGTGTGGTTGTTTTTCAGGGGTTCAGCTTGGCCCCTTAGTTCCAGTGAAGGGAACTCTTAAGGCGTCAGTTTGGGGATGGCCCCTTCCTTCCTGTTCCAACATGACTGCGCACCAGTGCACAAACAAGATCCATAAAGACATGGAGGAACTTGACTGGCCTGCACAGAGTCCTGATCTTTATAGTTCATGTGCATGCAAAGGCAGGCGTCCCAATACTTTTGACAATATGGTGCACATAGTTACATTGGCCAAAGCTTGACCAAAGTTAAAAATAAACCATACCTAAAATTCATCATTAAGTTCCCAGTGTCAGTTTTTTTTTTTTAAAGAATTTTGTAGATATACCCTGAGGCTGGGTTCACACTAGTGCGACAAACGCTTGGGAGCTCATGTCGCATGATGTGTGAAAATCAATGTTTCCCTAGGGGAGCCGTCCTAACTGGTCCGACTTTGAAAATGCTCCCTGTACTACTTTGGTCCAACTTTGATCCTACTTCAGCCCATTGACTATCACTGAAGTCGGATTGCCATCTCGCATGATCCGACTTTGGCATGCGACTTGTGCTCAGATGATCTTGAGGGGGAACTCTGCGCCAAATTTTAAATATAAAACCAGCATTGGTTCCCCCTCCAAGAGCATACCAGGCCCTTCGGTCTGGTATGCATTTTAAATACGGCATGGGGGTCCCCCCCAAAATCCATACCAGACCCTTATCCGAGCACACAGCCCGGACGGTCAGGAAAAGGGGTGGGGACGAGCGAGCGCCCCCCCCCTCCTGAACCTTACCAGGCCGCATGCCCTCAACATGGGGGGGTGGGTGCTTTGGGGCAGAGGGGCGCCCTGCGCCCCACCCCAAAGCACTTTGTCCCCATGTTGATGAGGACAACGTCCTCTTCCCGGCAACCCTTTTTAAAGGGGGCTCTCGGATTCCGATAAGCCGCCCGCCCGCAGACTCCGACAACCAACGGCTAGGGTTGTCGGGAATAGGCCCTTGTCCTCATCAACATGGGGACAAGGAGCTTTTGGGTGGGGGGCCACAGGGCGCCCCCCTGCCCCAAAGCACCCACCCCCCCATGTTGAGGGCATGCAGCCTGGTATGGTTCAGGAAGGGGGTGCCCGCTCGCTCGTCCCCACCCCTTTTTCCTGACCGGCCGGGCTGCGTGCTCGAATAAGGGTCTGGTATGGATTTGGCGGGGACCCCCACGCCATTTTTTCAGCGTAGGGGGTGCCCCTTAAAATCCATACCAGACCGAAGGGCCTGGTATGCTCTTGGAGGGGGAACCCATGCCGGTTTTTTATTTAAAATTTGGCGTGGAGTTCCCCCTCAAGATTCATACCAAACACAGTGCCTGGTATTGCCGGGGATCCAAGTCGGATCCCCGTTCATTGAAAGTTGGTCATATGTCGGCTTCTAGTCGCAGGGCAAAGTCGGATCCAAAGTAGGACGGCTGTCGTGTCGCACCAGTGTGAACCCGGCCTGATGGACTTGAACTTGCTTATGGCTCAAGTTATTTTTAATAGGTGTGCAGTGTTTTGATGTCAGTGCAAGTAGGAACAGAAGCTGAGTGTATGATCTGTATTCCTGTGCTTTTTAAAGTAAAACTATCTGATCAAAATCTAAACCTAAAACAAAATGTAATATCTTTCAGTTTATCAGTTCTTAGAAGTACTGGCTACATTTGTGGGGGGTTTTTTTCAGGCTCTTTTATTTTTTTACTTTCACCTAGGGATCTTGCTGATAACACACTTCTTGTCATAGAATGACCATGCCAACTGTATCTATGGTGGAGCTAGTTGTCACCCTAAGCTGCTCACTCCTGATTTAAACTACAAAACACCTCCCCCTTATGTCAGTAACAGAGGTGTTCCACCCCATCCTTAGCCTTCTTGCCGGTTCTTTGATGAAGGTTTTCCTCACTGGCCAATGCAGAATAGACCTGCTAATGTTGCCTACATGCTGAAGTCACAGGTAGCTTCAACCAGTACCTTCCAGTGATCTCCACAGTATGAAGAAACCTTGTAGGCATCATTACCACATACATTTCCTATTATACTTACTAATTTATATAATATTCTAGCCATGTCCCATTCTGTCCAATTCCCATGCATGTCCTACCCTAAAATATAGAACATATTTTACTATGTTTATTCTATAACAGACATACAGTAAAGGTGCACCGAATGGAAATTTTGGTGCCGTAAACAAAAATGCAGGATGCACTTAGCAGAAAACCGAAAATGACAGTTTTTGAAAAAGATTTATATTTTTATATACAATTGTATTATATTCAACTTTTGAATTAATCGCTTGCCGACCAGCCGCTGTCGTTATATGGCGAAAGGTCGGCTCTCCTGCGCGAATAGCCGTTGCTGTACGGCGGGTTGCGTGGGCGCGTGCCTGCGGGTTAGGCAGACTTGATGTCGCGATCGCCTATTACAGAGGCAGAGCGGGGAACTGCCTTTATAAACAAGGCGATTCCCCATTATGACAGGGATCTACTGTTCCCAGTGATCGGGAGTGGTGATCTCTGTCATGTCACTGGCAGCCCACCCCTACAGTTAGAACACACCCAGGGAACACACTTAACCCCTTGATCGCCCTCTAGTGTTAACCCCTTTCCTGCCAGTGACATTTACACAGTAATCAGTGGCTATTTATAGCACTGATCTCTGTATAAATGTCAATGATCCCAAAAAAGTGTCAAAAGTGTCCGATCTGTCCGCCGAAATGTCGCAGTCCCGCTAAAAATCGGAGATCGCCGCCATTACTAGTAAAAAAAAAATATAATAATAATAAAAATGCTTAAAAGCTATCTTCTATTTTTTAGACACGATAACTTTTGCGCAAACCAATCAATGTATGCCTATTCTTTTTTGGATATGTATTATAGCAAAAAATTTTTCTAAATTGTCGCTCTTTGTTTATAGCGCAAAAAATAAAAACGCAGAGGTGATCAAATACCACCAAAAGAAAGCTCTATTTGTGGAGGAAAAAAAGGACGTCAATTTTGTTTGGGTACAACGTCACACAACAATGCGCAATTGTCAGTTAAAGCGACGCAGTGCCGCATCGCAAAAAATGGCCTGGTCATTAAGGGGGCAAATCCTTCCAGGGCTGAAGTGGTTAACATTTAAATTAATATGAAATTATAGTTGGCCATTATTGGCACCTTTTAATGCAAGAAAAGCTCAATAAAAATGCAGTCTGTAGTCTCTGACCATCTCTTGTATCATGTCCTCAGTCTCTAACCATCTCTTGTATCATGTCTGCAATCACTTACTTAAAATTAACCACATTGCTAATAGTATTTGCAAAATTTTAGTCCAGTGCACCTCTAGCAGACATGATACAGGAGTTGGACCGAGACTGCAGACATAGTACAGGAAACGGTCAGAGACTGCAAACGTGATACGAGATCAATGCAGCCTCGCCAGTGCCCATCAGTTGCAGCCTCGCCAGTGCCCATCAGTTGCAGCCTCGCCAGTGCCCATCAGTTGCAGCCTCGCCAGTGTCCATCAGATGCAGCCTCGCCAGTGCCCATCAGATGTAGCCTGCCAGCGCCTGGATCACACAGAGTGGCGATCTCCCACTGTCACAGAGCTGAATCTGAATTGGCCGGGCGGCCGCTGTAACGAAGTCCTAAGGTAGACATCACACTGATTCAATTTCCCGAAATTGGATCAGTGTGCAGTCTCTCACAGGAGGCGGGACTTTGTTACAGCGGCTGCCGAACAATTCAGCTCTGTGACACAGAGGGAGATTGCCGCTCTGCGTGACAAGGAGGGAGGGGCAGACTGGGGCACACCAGGATGACACCCCCGCATTGTGCAGCACCCGGGGCGGACTGCCCCCTTTTCAGTGCCATTATCGGCACCTTTTTTTCCTTTCGGCCGAATGCTAAAAACACCATTTTCAGCCGATATGTTTCGGTGCACCTCTAACATACAGTATATAAATATCCAAGAGCCAGTTATGTTATTTGCAAGCTGTGTTGCTGATTACACTAACTAAATTAAAGATGGAAACTTACAGTATATGCAATACGTGCACCACCTCTTGAACCCCTGCCATGTGTAATGCCTTTGCTTTTTTGCAGTCATGCAACTTACTCATTTGATTTTTTTTTTTAAATACCATTGTAAAAAATGCAAGCTTTTGGTAGCTCTAGCAATAAAGATTTTGCTTAAGAGATTTTCAACTTGTGGAGCAGATTGGACCAGAAAGTAATGGATTTTATTTCCATCTGCTTCTTGGCTTCTGGTTTAACCCTTAAAGGTAACCTTTTATGCTAATAACACTGTGGATGTCATTGCTGAACTCTCTTAAATTTTAGTTCATTGACTGTCAAGATGGCCCGTTTTATTACTTTGCATTGCTGACCCAAAATGAACATACAGATACGAAGTTCTGACTTTTCTCAGAGTTTGCTGAGTTGCCTACTTTTTCATGGGGGGTAACTCCCTTGAATTATTGAAGCCAGCGTGTCAGCCGAGCAACTAGCATTTTCAGTAGGAGGTCAACACTGGCCTGCACCATATTTCTCCCATGACAGATGTACTTTACAGCAACATTAATGAGGTCTTAAGCCGAACTGTAGAACCAAACTTTCGAATGTAACTAGCAATTTACCTTTCAAAGGTACTACAACAGCCACTAGAGGTCACCTTCTAATATTCTTTCTGCCAGTCAAAGATTACATGGCTACTGCTTTCTCAGTTCCACAGTCATTTTTAGCATCTACTTTCTTTTCCTCTTTCCATCTGTGAGCAAATGATCTTACACTGATCAACAGATTGGCATTACCTTAGTATAACAGGGGTGGTATAGATAATCTGAAAATACACCAAGTTGAATCTGACTTCTGCCTGCCAGTTTTAAAGTTCATGAAAGCAAGGAACAAGCTAAAGAGTGTGCAAACAGGATCTTGCGTCTCATACTCTACTCATAACCTGATCACTCCTTTCGTTTATCTGCCTATCACTTTACTTTATTAATGGTACATTTGGAAAGGATAGCAACATCACAGAAGTGCCCTAGTTGGCCTCGTGGTACTTGTGGAATTTGGAACCACTGCCCTTTCCACTCCTTGGATAAAGTCACCCTATCTGATAGTCTCTGCTAAGGCAGGAAGCTACATTTGTAGAGACAAATTGCAATCAGCAGGTAGCAATTGCAGTTGCTGACTTCTTGTTATACATGTTAGTTCTATCCATTTGAAAACTATCTGGAATGCACCCAAGCAAAACACAAGGGGGAGATCGTTTGAGGTCTGATGAGAGAATGTATTCTGACACGGACAAAACAGCCACAGAAAAGTTCTGCTTTCCCTTAATGGATTTTCATGCTGCTTCTTCTGTAAGCAGTAGAAAATGATGATAAACTGGATCTTAGCTACACCTCTATTTTCCAACCGCTTTGTTCAGTAAAAAAAAAAAAAGCATTTTGGTATTAAGAAAACTGGAAAGGAAAGTGACATAAATTGTGGTATTGTAATTACTGACACTGTAAATAATCCCTCTGTGCTACAGAGGCCTGAAATTATTTACTGTTAATGTTATCTTGCTTCATCGCTTCTTGTAAGTAAGTGACTGTTTGATGAACATTTAAATTTAGATTTGTTATTTTTTTACATATAATGAGGACAATTGTCTCTTTGCCTCTTTGGTTGGACAGGAAGCACTCTGTTTTCTTGTAATGCAGTGTTTATTTAAATCTTTTACCACCCTCACAGACTTATAGCAGAGCTAAACCCTCCTTTCCTTTTCAGCTGAGGAAACTGCCATTTTAGCCTCTGTTTGATCTGAAACTGCCATTGTGCTGCACATGTTATCAGTTATGACACCAGCCATTTCATGGTTTGACAGTTTGGTCAAGAGCACAAGCAAATGTGACAGCTATCATTCCTAGCATGCCGGGAATGTAACTGTTTTTTTGAAACTATTAGGCCACTTTCACACTGGGGCGTTTTTCAACCGCTTTTGGGCTTAAAATATCGCCTGTAAAGCGCCTGAAACCCCCCCCCCCCTTAGCCCCAGTGTGCGAGCCCGAGTGCTTTCACACTGGAGCGGTGCGCTTGCAGAACAAGAAAAAAAGTCCTGCAAGCATCTTAAGACCCCATTCACACAGGGGCAACACGACTTGCAGGTCGCCTCAGCGAGGCGACCTGCAAACGACTGCCCGGGCGACTTGCAAAACGACTTCTGTATAGAAGTCTATGCAAGTCGCCCCCGAAGTCGTACAGGAACCTTTTTCTGAGTCGAATGGGCTCTTAGGGCGTGAATACACCGCTCCTAAAATGCCCCTGCCAATGAAATCAATGACCAGCGCTGCCTTAGTGCCTGCAAAGCTCTTTGGCAGCGGCGCTTTGCAGGCTCTTTTAACCCTTTTTCAGCCACTAGCGGGGCTTAAAACCACCCCGCTAGTGGCCGAAAAGTGCCGCTAAAACTACGGCAAAGCACCGCTAAAACTAGCGGCGCTTTACCACCGACGCCCCCCCGCCCCAGTGTGAAAGTGCCCTTCAGCTGATGGGTTTAGTTCTGATTTAAAGCGGAACTAAACCCTCATATCCTTTCAACCAAAAGCAACATCTTAGCCTCTGTTTGAGTCAATATTTGCAGTGTTGACCCTTGTTTTTCAAGACCTCTGCAATTCTCCCTGGCATGCTGTCAATCAACTTCTGGGCCACATCCTGACTGGCAGCCCATTCTTGCATAATCAGTGCTTGGAGTTTGTCAGAATTTGTGGGGTTTTTTTGTTCACCCGCCTCTTGAGGATAGACCACAAGTTCTTAATGGGATTAAGATCTGGAGAGTTTCCGGGCCATGGACCCAAAATTACAATGTTTTGTTCTCCAAGCCACTTATAGTTATCGCTTTTGCCTTATGGCAAAGTGCTCCATCATGCTGGAAAAGGCATTGTTCATCACCAAACTTTTCTTGGATGGTTGGGAGAAGTGGCTCTTGGAGGATGTTTTTGTACCATTTTTTATTCATGGCCGTGTTCTTAGGCAAAATTGTGAGTGAGCCCACTCCCTTGGCTGAGAAGCAACAACACACATGAATGGTCTCAGCATGCTTTACTGTTGGCATGACACAGGACTGATGATATCGCTCACTTTTTCTGCTCCGGACAAGGTTTTTTCCAGGTGCCCCAAACAATCGGAAAGAGGATTCATCAGAAAAAATTACTTTACCCCAGTCCTCAGCAGTCCAATCCCTGTACTTTTTGCAGAATATCAGTTTGCCCCTGATGTTTTTCCTGGAGAGAAGTGGCTTCTTTGATGCCCTTCTTGACACCAGGCCATCCTCCAAATGTCTTTGCCTCACTGTGCGTGCAAATGCACTCACTCCTGCCTCCTGCCATTTCTGAGCAAGCTCTGCCCTGGTGGTGCCCCGATCCCAAAGCTGAATCAACTGTAAAAGATGGTCTTGGCACTTGCTGGACTTTCTCGGACGCCCTGAAGCCTTCTTTACAAAGGCAGTGGAAATGTTTTTTTTATGGGACTTTGCAATTAAGTGCAATTCATCTGATCACTCTTGGTAACATTCTGGAGTACAGTATATGCAAATTGTCATCATAAAAACTGAGGCAGCAAACTTTGTGGAGAAATTAATATTTGTGTCATTCTCAAAACTTTTGGCCACGGCTGTACACATCCCGAACCTGCTTACCACCCATAGTGGGTCAAGTACCACTATTGGTAATATAAAGTACTACAAAATAAAAAAAAACACTCCTGTATTAGTAAAGCAACATGGCTAATGATGATATGCTGTATAATAATTTAAAAAACTGCTGAAATGCCAGCACTAATATTTTATCTTGTAGCAAATGTCACCATTTCTGGGGTCAATTTACATGTCCATTTAAAGGCACTCTTACATGAGGGAAGAACAGGGCTGTTGTTGCTGGTCTTCTTTTAAAACTAATAGTTGCCTGGTGGAATCTACTTGAAAGTTGAAATTTAGCTTTTTAGCCCCTACATCTTTAGTGACTTACCTGTAATGAATTATGTTCCCTGTTATGCAGACTGCTTGATCCTGTAGAAATTCACTACAAGGATGCCGTGTCCTTTTACTTCTTTCAGCGCACAAGGGGATTAATAGCTTCAGATCGCCGGGCTGAATTCAATAGATTTAGTTCTTGATGGGGACCGGCCCCCTTTTTCCCTTTCATCCAGTGAGAAAGATTTTTGAATTGACTTCACTGCCTGTAATTTCTGAATGGCGGAGAGAATACTGGGACTTAATAAAGTATTTTGTATGTATAAGACTTTCTCCATTCACAAATCTTGATAGAGCTTTCTGTTGGTGGTGTTTAAAAAAATATATCTTTTTAATGTAAAAGGAAAAAATATAAATAATTTAGAAAATAAAAACCTTCTCTCTTACTTTCTATTACAAATAACATAAAATTCAAATGCCAGAAATGTATGAAAATATCCCAACGGACCCTTTTTGGAAAGTAGATCACCCCAAGGTGATCTCATTCTTTGCCACAATTTTTTGCAAATGAAGAAAAGTGCCGGTAGTAAGGTCATTAAAACCTCAAGCTTTGTAATGGTGTACTAAGTACTAGAATGTACAGGTCATTCATAATCAAAGGGGGAGGTGAAGGGATGAATGTACAGGTTTATGCGACAGTAGGAAGATCAGATATACAGGGGATGGGGAATGAAAGAATGAAAAACAAAATTGCAATAAAAACCCTTCACAACAAACCTGCTGCTGCCTGTGATCTGAAACGAACGAATGATTCATTTGTTTATTAGTTACTTCATTGTCAGAGAAAGGGTAAGCTCTCCAATGTAAAAAGTAGTACAGTTTACTTTTATGATTTCAGTAATTGGTCATCACTGCAATCACGAGGTATAGAACCACTCAGACAGTCTCTGTACACTGTGTCTGTAATCTGAGCCATCTAATGATGGCTCAGATCACAGCCATTAACAGGTGCACCTAAGGGTTATTTCTGAAGTGTTGTTTATATACAGTACAGCAGTGTAATAATAAACTTCCACTACACCACAGTTCATGAATGTACAGCGGTAGTGACGTGATAAATGAATTACAAATATCCAAAACAATTTTTAACAATCCCTCTGTGCCACCATGTGAACGATGTACGAATTGGGTATCGCTGCATACACTACACTAGGATAAATCTACAGGCATTCGCTGTTAAGGGGGTTTTATGGTCACCGCATATATTTTCATTTTATAACATCAACATTGTACTAAACATACAAACAATAGTTATCTAATATAAGCTTACTTTAAAAATCTCTTTGTGTATTGTGAGTTCTGCCTATCTACTGGCCACCTGTTTCCACAACTTTCTGGATTCCCTGCATGCTTTGCAGCTTTTTCTCTGCTGTTTACTTTCAATTCCTAAGAACTACATATCCCATGGTACCTTGCTGCCTGAAAGCAGTGTTTCCACTACTGACTCCGCCTCCTGAAACGCTTCTTCTCCGTACCTCTGTAGTTCAGAAGGCAGGCTCTGTGAAATGTGACACAGCAGTGCCTACCCACAGGGCACAGTGAATACATGTCACAGAATTCAAGGAAGTAAATGGGGGGGGGGGGGGGGGGGTGGAGAAGTTTACAAACTTCAAGATTGTTCAGAGTAATAAGAGGGAAGGGCGCTAGAGAGGCGCCAAGCAACCACTTGGTGTAGCACAGTTTTATTGTAAGCAAATAAATCACATATAAAAAGTTACACTCACAAAGGTGTCAGATGTGCGAGGTAACAACCGAAGAGAGCTCTATGCAATCATCCTGCCTGTGGCCGTGCTATCAGTCTGCTGCGGCGGCCCCAGTGGTGGAAGAATGTCGGAGGATGTTGGGGAGTAAGCTGTCAAATCCTCGGAACAAAACAGCCAGTTAGAACACATTTCAGAGGCAAGACACACCTCTTTCTTCTGCCAAATTCTTAAGTAATAAGAGCAGGCTAGAAATAATTGAAATACAATGCTGAAATGAATATATGATTTTATATTTTGACCACAGATACGCTTCAAAAGAGAAGTATGGATTTTTTGGGGTTTTTTTCTCCTCCTTTTATACTTCCCTTGGTGGATGCAGCATGGGTCCAATGCTGCATCTGTTTCCCGGCATCTCTGCACTGAGAACCGAGCGACCGAACACCGCTGATGGCTTGGTTCTCACAGATCCCAGAGAGGAGAGCTGCTGACCGTCAATTGCAGCTTTCCTCTCTGCTCCTCCACACTCACTGGAGCGCTGAGCTGTGGAGGGGCGGGGAGCGGCCGTCTGAGCCTCTCAGTTGGTCGCTGAGAGGCTGAGACTACCATCAAGTCCAGGCACCTTGCGGATCCAGACTTTATTGCCGTGATGACGCGGTGCCTGGACTGATCTGTGTGATATCAGCAGAGAGCGGACTTCAGACTACAAAACGGGTCACAGGAGTGCTAAACGAATTGCACTCCTGTGACCCATAGGAGAAGCCCAGCCAAACAAGCTCAGGCTGGACTTCTCCTTTAACTCTAAATTGTTGAGCTTTAAAATCTTGCTTATGTATAATTTTGGGCACCATCATTTTTCACTTTGTCATGATCACATGAAATGATGAAGCTTGACATATTTGATATCTATTTAAATGCAACGTCATCTTTTTAACAAAAAATGGGTAATTTTTGTAGTTTGTTGCTCTAACATTCATTTGAGGGTTTTTGTTTTTTTTTTGCTGAAAATGATGGATTTGATAAACAGTAGTGCAATTATCGTATGACATTAAAAAAAAAAAAAAATTGCATCTGCCACCATTTTATTCTCCAGAGTCTCTGCTTTCAGAAAATACATAGTTTTTTTTTTGGGGGGGGGGGGGTTTAAGTGTCAGGCCTAAAATATACAACCCTTTCCAATGGAGCCCCAGATGGCAGTGAAAACCTGACAGGGAATTTAATCCTTCCCTGCTCTCTCTAAAACACAGTAGAAAAGTTTCAGATGGACATACACTTTAACGAATCCCTGTAACCAGACCATTTTCTCATAAGATTATATGTGCATTTAACATATTTTAGGAATGCTATTTATCTGTAACAAAACAAAAACCTTGTGTACAGATCTGAAAACCCTGACTGCTGCTGGGTGCCACCATCTTTAATGTGATATCGGCATTCCTGGCACACTCAAGTGACACTGTATAGCAGTTTTTGTCAACAATTTTTCCCTGGAGGAACCCTAGAAATAATCTTCAGGTCTTGGAAAACCCCACGCTGAAAATGATTATACTTACAGCTCATGGTATATTGGCATCATTAGTAAGTTGTAGATAGTTTTATATGACAGAATTAGGATTGTGGCATCCCTAGAGTATTTGATATCCAGGGCAGATCATTTTTTAACACTCAGCACAGACAGTAAGTAGAAACTCCTAGAAGAGGAGAGGACTGTGACATGCAAGGAGAAGAGGGGCTGTGCTGGAGAAAGTCTACTTTCTGAAGTGTCCATTCCTAAGCAAGTTCAGAGGCATATTGTACATCAATAAAAAAAAGTTTATGGGAAGAAAAAATGCTGCAAGTTCGTGGTTACAATCCCAGGTTTTTCTGTGCTTTTAGCAGCATTTAATTTAGTTATAGGAGCCCTTTAGCCTCCTAGCATTTTCATTGCCTTTTCGCCTTACTTATCATCACTTCTTATCCCTACTTTCCCTACTCTGTTGATTTGTTTTTGTTTATGATGAAAACCATTTCAGAAATGTGTTGACAAAAATAATATGCTTTACTGAACCTCTTTTGTGGCAAGTCAACGTTTTTCCCACTACTGATTCTGTTCTTTAATGCTTTGTCCGGTTTTCATGTTTAACTACATCCTTTAATTGTTGGCTCTTGCATTCAATTTACTGGTAATAATCTGTTGTTGGGATCCATTTATAGATGCAGTGGCAGAACGTGGAACATGTTGGGGATCAAAGCCCATATGTTACATCGATCATTCTACACATCAAGCAGAATGTTCCCATTATTCGAGATAACCTGGCATCTACCAGAAAGTACTTCACACAGTTCTGTATCAAGTTTGCTAAGTAAGTATCCACACTTTCACTTAAAGGAAATTCCATTATTTTAACCCTGTTTTACATCCTTTCCCTCTTCATGCCCCTTAATTAGCATGTTTTTTGTAATTTACAAAGATCCACATTTTTTAATAGTTTATTATAGCCCATGGCTATGGTGACATGATATAGGAGACCACTGCATGAGATCCCATAATGCCTCATGTTTTAAAGACAGACAGGAGTCATTCATTCATATACAGGCAGTCCCCTACTTACAAACCTCCTACTTACAAACGGAGGGAGACAACAGGAAGTGAGAGGAAATCTCCCCCTAGGAAGGGAAATTTACTCCTGTAAGAGTTATTATGGGAAAAAGGTACCTCCACTGATGCTTTATCACCAAGGCTTATTTCCACAACAACCCAACATTTTCACAATCCAATTCTCATTGGGACAGAAAATGAGGTGAAATCTTCTGAACAGGGGCAAAGACAGCAAAACAAATGTTACAGGGGTGTTAACTCTTCCCTATGCTATCCAAAAACCTTAAAAATCATTTTTTTTTGGCTGCAGCTACAATGTACCTGTTCCAACTTACAGATTCAACTTAAGAACAAACCTATCTTGTTTGTAACCTGGGGACCGCCTGTAATTAGGCCTCATGTATTGAAGTATCTGACTAAAGAAATCCACCGCCTACACAGCCTGTCTTCTTCTCCATTACGTTTCACTTTCTCACATTTACCAGTCCTACCAATAGGAAACAGAAAAACTAACTGGCTGCTAGGAGAAAATGTGTATAGCTCTTTAGTCAGTGTCTGATATGAGATCTAGTATAATTAAAGCTGAGCTCCAAGCCAGCTGCTAGATACACAGATGAAATAAAGTATTGGAATGCCTGCCTTTACACGCACATGAACGTTAATGGCATCCAAGTCTTAGTCTGTAGGATTCAATATTGAATTGGCCCACCCTTTGCAGCTATAACAGCTTCAACCCTTCTGGGAAAGCTGTCCACAAGGTTTAGGAGTGTGTCTATGGGAATGTTTGACCATTCTTCCAGAAGCACATTTGTTAGGTCAGGTACTCAAATAATGTAAAAAATAAATAAATAAAACAGCGCTGCATATAAAAAATATATAAGTAAATAGCAGCCAACACACCTATAGACCCAAGTAGTAGAAATATACAAAAAAGTGTAGCGCTAATAAACTTAGAAAATTAAGTGAATAGTGTTAACAACACAACTTAGGTGTATAACATACAATTAAATGTTATAATGAAAAATATGATGCACTAACTATAGTACAAATAAAGTTGCACAAATTAATAGTAATATAAACTAAATAGTGTATAAGCAATGTGTGATATAAAAATAGTGGCAACAAAAATAAAAATAAAACACAACAACAAAGTCCAAAAAAATCAGATGGGATTAACACCACCCAAAACTCATATAACAAGGGCCCACCAAACTAATTGTCTTAAGGGGCTTCCCAAGGACAAATGCCCAGGTAAGACTTATGTCTATCGAGTCTAAAAGAGCTGAGGGATCAGCTATATAAGTAAGGTAGGTAAAAATTGGGAAACAACAAAAGTAAACAGGAAAGCTGATGGTAGTTCAGAAGCCGTCACCGAAGACAGGAACAGTCGCCAAAGACATCAAGAGGCTTACCAGATGTTGCTGACTTGGGAAGACTTACGTCATCCAAGTCAAAAAGGCTTAAAGACCAACTGGTCAGAATGGTGCGTCCTCTCAGATAGTCGCAATAACTTCTGAACCAGGATGGCAATTCACTTCCACAGTTCTCCACACAGCATAGAAATTAATGTTTCAAATAGAAGGCCACAATCGAATTTCCGTATACCATGAGAGAAATAGATGAAAGAACTCACATAGCGTAATAACATAAACACTGGTTTATTGTAAAATGTCAAAAATAGACTCGCATATTAGAAGAACATCTAAAACAGATGTGAATAGCTTTAATGGTGAAGGGTCCACCCAACGCGTTTCTGCTAAAGAGCCGTCATCTGGGTGACGATTCTTTCATCTATTTCTCGCATGGTATACGGAAATTCGTTTGTGGCCTTCTATTTGAAACATTAATTTCTATGCTGTGTGGAGAACTGTGGAAGTTGAATTGCCATCCTGGTTCGGAAGTTATTGCGACTGTCTGAGAGGACGCACCATTCTGACCAGTTGGTCTTTAAGCCTTTTTGACTTGGATGACGTAAGTCTTCCCAAGTCAACAACATCTGGTAAGCCTCTTGATGTCTTCGGTGACTGTTCCTGTCTTTGGTAACGGCTTCTGAACTACCATCAGCTTTCCTGTTTACTTTTGTTGTTTCCCAATTTTTACCTACCTTACTTATATAGCTGATCCCTCAGCTCTTTTGGACTCGATAGACATAGGTCTTACCTGGGCATTTGTCCTTGGGAAGCCCCTTAAGACCATTAGTTTGGTGGGCCCTTGTTATGAGTTTCGGGTGGTGTTAATCCCATCTGAATTTTTTGGACTTTGTTGTTGTTTTTTATTTTTATTTTTGTTGACACTATTTTTATATCACACACTGCTTATACACTATTTATTTAGTTTATATTACTATTAATTTGTGCAACTATATTTGTACTATACTTAGTGCATCATAATTTTCATTATAACATTTAATTGTATGTTATACACCTAAGTTGTGTTGTTAGGTCAGGTACTGATGTGGACGCGAAGGCCTGGCTCGTAATCTCTGCTCTAATTCATCCCAACGGTGTTATCGGGTTAAGGTCAAGCCACTGTGCAAGCCAGTCAAGTTCCACCACCCCAAACTCACTCATCCATATCTTTATGGACCTTGTTTGTGCATTGGTGCGTAGTCATGTTGGAACAGGAAGGGGCCATCCCCAAATTGTTGCCACAAAGTTGGGAGCATAAAATTTTCCAAAATGTCTTGGTATGTTGACGCCTTAAGAGTTCCCTTTTCTGAAACTAAGGGGCCAAGCCCAACCCCACACCATTATCCCCCCTCCACCAAATGATTTGGACCAGTGCACAAAGCAAGGGCCATAAAAACATGGATGAATGGTCTGGAAGAATGGTCGAACATTCCCATAGACACTCCTAAACCTTGTGAACAGCCTTCCCAGAAGAGTTGAAGCTGCCATAGCTGCAATGGGTGGGCCAACTGAATATTGAACCCTACAAACTAAGACTGGGATGCCATTAAAGTTCATGCATGTGTGAAGGCAGGCGTCACAATACTTTTGACAATATAGAGTGTATATAGGAGCTATTTATTCTGTTTATGGGTTTGTATTTCTGTCCATTCCTGAGATTTACACAGCTCTGTTGCACAGCAGCTCTCTAGCAAGATTTTTCTTTGCTTCAGTTATAAAACACAGGTCTTGAGTCTCCCTCCGCATATGACTGGATAGTAAAAGTAGAATCACGACACCAATAAGGTTCCCTCTCTGTCACTCTGATCTCTTCTTCTATCATTATGTTTTGTTTTAACGTGTACTGCAGTACAAATGGTTGGCTTCTTGTGCTGAATATACCTATCTTCAAAAAGCTGATAGCAGGCCCATGTCAGGTACTTACGCTGCTTGCAATTTATAAAATAAACTTAATCCTTTATTAATGAATTCAGAGTTGCATAAGAGCCCACTTACACCAGAAGTTCAGCACACATGGTTTTTGTACATTGAAGTGATTTGCCTTAAACAGCTTGTTATAAATGAATGGGCTATAGCAGTGTTTCTCAACTCCAGTCCTCAAGGCGCCCCATCGGGTCATGTTTTCAGGATTTCCCTCAGATGAAACGGCTGTGGTAATTACTAAGGCAGGGAAACTGATCAAATCACCTGTGCAAAATAATGGAGAGACTGAAAACATGACCTGTTGGAGTGCCTTGAGGACTGGAGTTGAGAAACACTGGGCTATAGCACACCTCAAGTTGTGGTGCTCAGCTGTGCGCTGCAATGCAGCTGCATCCTAGAGGTGCGTAGGGTGCCACTCAAAACGAAAGACACCACAATACACTAAGGTGCGCATGGTACAGCAATTTTGGTCTTTTACACTATTTTAGTGTGAGCGTACCTTTTCTTCGGACCCTTTCGTCCTATCGACAATAAGAACAGCCACTGTCCTTCCAGGTACATCTGTCTTTACAAAGTAACGGCAAAGTGATAAAAATGCTTCACAACTTTTTATGCACATAAAGTAAGGGAAAGTGCTCTTGTGTGCAAGTGTGTGGTCAAATGGCTTATAGTCATATTGAGATATCGTTGGTAGAGATGTGTTTATGTACAGTTGACTCAAAATTTGCAGAGCATTTGCCACTTGACACTGATACGGGTAGACTCTGCAAACATATAATGGAAAATCACTCAAATACTCTTAAAAAGAGGTGAAAAAAATTATATTAACAGTGCGCTCAAAGGAAGAATTGTGCTTGCTCCAAACTTTGTTGTGTCCGTTACTTACAATTTTGTGGGTTTCATGGAATAAACAACCAAGTAATTTTATTTTTGCCCTCTAGCAAATTCACTTAAAGTGATTTCTCTGTGGTCTGTAGCATTTTTTTACAGTAGAAAAAAATCTTTAGTAAACATAGAGTGCTGGCATGTAGACTTAAGTGTTCTCATGAATTGCTTTTGTACACAGCATCAATGAATAACATAAGTGGTTCAAGTGTAATGCCAAAAAAAACCTTTGGTATTTTAAATATATGTAGATAGTTACTCTTTTGGAAGCTGTTATAATAGAAATGAGAGATTTTTGTTTCTCTCCGTTATTATGTTTATATATGTTGTTACAACTTTAGTTTCCTGGCAGTCTACTTTTGATGCAGTTTGAAGTGGTTTACATTACTCTCCAGGAAAAGTTACTTCAAAAACAGAACTATTAAAAGTCGCTTAAGAGCCTTTTAACCCCTTATTTTTTATTGTGCCATGGTGGGTCTAAACTACCATGGATTACAGAATGTTCTAACATACAGTGGCAGGCTGCTTCTAAGCTCTTTTAGACCTTTTTCAAGACCCGAGATAAAAGATGTTTTTTTTTTTTATTTGCGCTGCATCTAGTCAGTGGATATTAACATTTTACATATTCCCAATAAGCAGAAAGCAAGCCCTCAATGAGCACTCTAGCTGCAGGATTCCTGAAGTATTTCATCCTCAGAGATCATAACAGAGACTATTTCCAATTGCGTAGAAACATCTTCTATAAAGTAAGGGGAAAGGAGGTGTGATTTCAGTGCCTTTGCTGCAATTTTGAAAGATAAATTTATCTACAATTCCTATAGCTAAATAGGTGAAAATGCATTAAATAATTGCTTAGAATACATAAATATGCATAGTATGGGCACAGGTCCACGTCAACTTATACATTACTGTGATAAAATAAGTATGGAAATTGATGACTTTTTAAAAACATAAATGAACAGGCAGACGTTAGATTTTCATTCAAACAGCAGTAAGATGTAAAGGTGATATACTTAAAAAAAACACAAGGAAAATTCATATTTTACATGATTTATTCAACAAAAATATCAATACAGTACATGTAGTGTATTGTAGATTCATTTATATACACCCTTGGCCTCAGAAGCTGGTGTTGCCTCTTTAGCAGAAATTTCTTGTCAGTTTTCCATAGCTGCCTACCAGTCTGTTATGGACAACTCTTCCATGCAAAATTCCTTCAGCTGCAAGATGCGTGTTGGTTTCCTTAGAGAAAATGGCCATTTTAAATCTACCCACAACATTTCTATGGGCTTAAAATAAGATAAGGGGATTTGACTAGGCCAGTCATAATCCACCACTTTTTTCTTTTTCTCTTTTGAGCCATTCCTTCATGGACTTGCTAATATGCATCTGATTTATCATTGTTTCTCGTTCAGCCTTATTTTTTGGAAGATAACCCCTCATTCTCATCAAGCACAGTTGGATATGATGCAGAATTCATAGTTGACGGCAAACTGCCCAGGACCAGAAAGAAGCTTGAAACTATAATATTTCAAGCACCATGCTTTGCAGTTGGTATGAGGTTCTTCTCCTGAAATGCTGTCTTTGGTTTGTCCCAACATGTCTGCATTTACTCTGGCCAAATAACTCTGTCTTTGATTCATTAGTCCATAGCACATTGTTCCAGAAGTCGTTGTCTTTATATGCTCAATAGAAAACTATAGTCTTGCACAGCAAATGTTTTTTGTGATCTTGGCATGGTGATTCCACATATGTCAATAGCAAAGAGAACACCAAACCCTAGATGTCTGAGGTTTAAATAAGACCGATTCTATTTGCATATTCCTTAAGGAGCTTCTAATCATAGACACTTATTTTAGAACACTTGATTTAATTTTTTTTTACTTTGTTACTCAGCAGGACAGGGGTGGATGAGGAGGTGGGGTTAAAAAGGTGCACAGAGCACACCAGTGGTTGCAGAATGCTCTAATGATTGTGGCACAGCACAGAGATACAGTCAGTTCAAAGATGTATCACTGATTCACAGTGCAATGATACTCACCAACTTCAGCAGAAACACTCCGTCTTGGCTCCTCCACTGGACACTGCTTGTAACTGCAAGAGCAATTATATACTAAAGTCAGTTAAACTAGCCAGTCTACCCAACAATGAAGAGTACGGACCTAGGAAGCAGGGTGCCTGTCCCATGAAGCTTCCCACTTGCACTTGTTACAGAAGGCAACCTCTGCTCAGAGAGGTAAAGGGCATATTACTCTGCCGGCGAGAGTGACTGAGTTGCAGGCAAAAAATATAGATAGAGCTTTGGCAAACGCGGCTGCCAGATTCTCCACCAGCTCAACCATTGCAAATAAGTTCCTTACCCCCCACATTCGAAGTCTGAATGGCCATTTTTATTTCGTCTGTACCCACTTACACCATTTCTGTATCACATCCCAAAAATCCATAAGGACGATACCAACCCCCCTGGTCGGCTCATCATTTCGTGCATAGACTGCCTCAATAGCCCTTTGGGAAGCTATATTGATAATTTTCTCCAAGATTTGGTGGTCCAGCTTCCATCGTTTGTTTGCGATTCAGAGCATATGTTGGATGTTTTGGCTCGCTATCCCTGGCAAACAGGTTATCGTTGGCTGTCACTGGACGTGACCTCCTTGTACACGTCTATACAGCACCAATTTGGACTGCAGGCTGTACAATATTTTTTGGCTCGTCAAAATCTACATCCCAGGCAAGCTTCCTTCATTGTGCATTCCATTGAATATACCCTAACACACAATTACTTTGTGTTTTCAGGATCTGAATTACAGACAACCAAGGGCACAGCTAATGGGGGCTAGGTTTGCCCTAAGTTATGCCAACCTCTTTATAGGATAATGGGAGCAGTTCCACATCTCGTCCAATAATCCCTTCAGGGCGAACCTGGCCCTTTATGCTCGCTATATTGATGCTATCCTGATCATCTGGGGTGGTGATGATAGCCAGTTGGAAGCATTCTTGGCCCATTGTCAGAATAATCCCTTTGGGATTGAGTTCCCCCATGTGCTTGATAGCTAGAAGTTGGTAGTTTTAGACCTTGAACTGATGGTGGATGGTGAATCATGTATTTTTTCTTGTACCCTTTTCAAACCATCAGCAGGTAATTCATACCTTCATGCCTGCAGCAATCACCATCCCCGATGGATCAAAATGTACCTCTTGGTCAGTTTTGTTGGCCCCAAAGGACCTGCTCTCATCTAAAAGATTATGATGAACAGAGCAGTGTACTGAGTAAAAACATTTTGGAAAAGGGATATGATCCACCACCATTGAAGATGCACACACCAAATATAGGCTGAAATACCCTGAGAAGGTGAATTCCCAGCATTAGGTGGGGTGTACCAAATATGATGGGAATGGCTCAGTCAAGGAAAATACTGGTACTTGCAGCCATTCTGATGTTACTTTTAACACTCGGTACACAAACAAGGCCTTCCCTATTAAGCGGATCATAACAAAATATTGGTGTGTTCTCCACCGAGATCCTTGTTTGACCAGTGTTATTCCAGAATGCTCGAATGTCATTTTCCGTAGACCCAAGAACTTAAGGGGACATATTGCTCCACGCAGAGTCTGTAAACCCAAAACTGTGGCCAACCAATGTTGGAGCAGTTTATTTGACCAAAAGAGTAGCTTTAAGTGTGGTGTCCCCAACTGTGGAGCATCCCAATACATGTGGCATAGGAAGGAGGAGGTTACAGGTAGTGATGGCCAAACCCATGGCATTCGGCAATTCATCAATTGTGGTTCACAATTAGTAGTATATTGCCTATTATGCCCCTGTGGCCTTCTTTACGTGGGCCGCACCATCCAGGCTTTACACACACGGTTTGGGGCATAAAAGGAATATACTTAAAGTGTTGACAACCATTCACTACCATTGTATTTTTTGCATCAACATGATCATAATCCATCTGGTGATCTGTCTGGTGCTTTCAGAGACTTTGTAGAAGAGAAACCTTTTGGATACATAGTTTAGGAGCCTCATCGCCTAGGGGCCTTAATGTGGAGTTGGATGTTCAGACTCTTATGTGACCCCCTGGTCCTCTTCCCCCTTCTGTTTTTATTCTGTTTAGTGTTTTTTACTGCATGTGGGTGTCCTTTCAGGAGCTCATTATATCAACGTGTCCTGTCTCTTTGGTTTCTTTTTTCTTCTTATTCATCCAAGTATTTGTGTACATTTTTATCTTTATTTTTAATTTTATTTTCATATTCATACTTGTAATAATAATAATAATAATAATAATAATAAATAATATAATTTTTACTTGAATCTACCATTGTTCTTAATGACTCGTTGCTATTAATGATCAATTACTATAGCAACAAACTTTTATAGTTTATAGATTTTATGCGAGGGTTGGCTTTCACGTACTTCGGGGCTCAGCGCTTTTCATTAATTGCTACACATTGGGGAATCATTATCATCCTTGTGCAAAATTAATCGCAATAAAAAAAAGTTTCAATATTTTTATTTTTATTTCCGAAATATATATAACTTTTTTTCTTTTCAATTTATTATTTTTTTGTGGTCCAGTTTTGTCAGATAATTTTTTGTTATCTTTTGAATTTTTTAATATCATTTTTTAATATAATTTTTGAAAAATTTCTTGGACATTTTTTTTTTCTTCCACTCTATCCTTGCTCATTTATGTCCATGGGGACACCGTTGCACTGCTCCCACCCCAGAAATGATGTCACTTGTTGTCATTGGGGGTTTTCCTGTGTTTCCAGGAAGTGGATTGCCCCTGGCTCTGCGCTGGTTCCCTGGGGTCAGGTAAGATGCCTGTGTGACATCTGGTGTTCACTGATCGGCGCACTGCAGCGGAGATGATCCCGCTGGTGTCTGTTGGGGTTTTCCCCCTGTATGTGTTTCTACACCTGTATTCATCTGACGAAATATACATGAATGTGCAGTTGATCATGAATTTGAATCAATCATCATTATTCATTTGTGTACTTATGATGGAGTTTTTTGTTTTGGATATAGGTTTTTGACATGAATTTTGTCGTTTTTTACATCAGTGCGAATATATCTATATCTATATATAGATATATAGATATCTATATATCTATATATATATATATTTCAATTTCTTAATAATTTCTTATCAACAATTTATTTTAGATTTTTTTTTTTTTTTTTTTTTGCTGTCCCGCCCCTTTGAGGGCGTGGCTCTTTTTGACTCACAATTTTCAATTCGACCATTCCCTATAAAAGCGATTGTCCATGATGTATGAGTCTAGCCTAGCTCTGAGGAAGGGGGTGTGCCCCCAAAACACGTTAGCTGTACCCCGTGTTCTGTGCATGTCCATGCACTGTGTTTATGGCCTTTTGTCAGTTGCATTTTTTGAGTACCCAAGTATTATACAAAAATTTCTTATTATTAAATTATCTCTGGTAATGCACTAGTTGTGCGCACCTTCCATTTCTGTTTTTCTTGTAGTTCCTTACTCCCCACTGCCTACAGCCTTTTTTCTGCCACTAAAAAACACAGCTCTACTTTTGTATACTTATGATTACATCCCTAAGAGACCTGTACCCTTAGATTAAGCCTTTGTATTATTTTAAACTGTCCTAATAACTGCTTTCTTTTTATTATTTCTCATGAGCAGTGCAACAAAACTGCAGCACATATAGTTTTACCACTGCACTGGTTTTGACACTTTATTGTGCTTTTGGCATAAACCAGACCTCAGATCTGAACCCCCAAGCAAATGGCTACATGTGCATATATGTGAATGGTTTTACCTTGCAAAGAATTTGTAATCATTACTAGCCACTTTTGTAATCCAGGCACAACAGTCAGAAAGCACAGCTGGGTCAGTAACCAAGCAATACAGCTTGGTCACTGAACTGACTCCAGCCTGCTGTTTGGACAGTGATGTAGTTTTACCACCATAATGAGACAATTGCCAAACTCCCTCTTCTGTCAACAAGTTCTCCGTGTGACAGTGCAGTACAGTAGAGTCAGATCAGTTCACAGTTCTTGTTCTAGGGTATTAAAGGCTAAGTTCACTTTTTTTTCTTTTATAAAGTACAGCTTTCCAATGCACCAATATACTATTAATGTACCTCTGTTGCAGAAAGGAAAAAGCTGTCCCAGTGTTCTGGAGCAGGCCTCACCTCAGCCTCTGCTTTCTTCTATAGAAAACTTCTCCATTACTTCCTGGAATCTGTCCTAAAGGACAGCAGAGCCGTTAGTGGCATGAGGTAGTTCTTCAGCTGCTGACCTCATTAAAATACACCCTGCTCTTGCCCCCCTCCTCCAGGAGATTGCTTCCACCCACTTCTTTACTACCTTAGTTCAGCGCTACAGTGCTTTCTAAAACCAATGGTGTGAGGGAGGTGAGGTCCAGAGGGGTAAGACACACCCTATTCTGTGATGCAGTAAAGTCTGCATGATGGGATATAAAGTTTCCTGGCTGGTCACATGATGCTACAGGAAGTCAGGACTCCGAATGCATCTTTTAAAATGTTGAAACGAGAGGGTGCAGATTGAAGGCTGCCATGGACTAGGTCAGTGAGAGATATGCACAATGGGAATGGGAATAGGCAGAACAGACATTAGAAAAGTTTTAAATAACAATGGCCTCTTATGACATAGCAAAAAGTCCCTTCTAATGGTATTAATCAATTCATTCTCAGGGTGCGCCTGCCCACACACCAAGAAACCTAGGGATGATGCCTAAAAATGATTAGTACTCTATTAAAGGAGATTTGTTTGATGTGTGTTCTGAGAGATACCTCTTTACTTCAATTTACCATTGAATTCTCCTCTTACTGCCTCTGTCTATACTGCAGTAAATAACTAAATGAAGTACAAAAAGGAAGCATAGGTGTTCTAATCAACTGATAGAAAATACCCTACTCTATGCTCCTTAATTCAGTGTATTACTTCCATTCTTCCTGGACTTAGAAAGCGTCCTGACTGCAATAAAACACCGACTCCTGGCCACTAATAACTAAGCGATATGATAGCAACTTGGAAATAAATCCCCTCCCCACCAACCCAAATACCATATCTAAACGTGATTATGCACCCAAATTCACTAAGAAAAAAGCAAAATACCCTACATGTTTCAATTTAAGAAAGGGCTTGGGGGTGTACAAAATAAAATAAGTGCTCAAAATGAAAAGTGCTGTAACCGCCAAATGGCAAATGGCATGTCAATTATTGCAGTCAGTATGTTTAAATCCAGGAAGAATGGAAGTAATAGATTGAATTTAGGAGCATAGAATAGGGTTATTTCAATCAATTGATTAGAACCCCTAGGCTTCCTTTTTGTACTTCCTTTTGACTGCAGTACACACAGAGCCACTAAGAGGAGATGGAGTTCAATGGTAAATTGAGGTATCTTTGTTTACCCCTTCCTATAGGTAAAAAAAACACACATCAAACAAATCTACTTTAATAAAGACATTAGAAAAAGCTTCTGTTTATTATGAAAAGTGAAATTCTTCCTGAGAAGGAAAACTTGCCTTCAGAGTCAGATATTTACTGTAGGAATAACTAGATTGCAAACTGGTGTTTTTAAATCTGCCTGTTCAGCAGCAAAGATTTTTCTTAAAATATGTTTATATACATAAGAAAAATGCAAGATTCTCTTCTAAAAGAATAAAATGATTGTTTACTTTTATATGTAGCTATATCAGCTAATGGACTACAATTTACAGATACACTACTGTTACGGTGTTTATTCAGCTTAGATGTCATAGACACCCATCAAGACTTTCAAAGCCTCACTTGTATGGTTCTCATCTGTAACTTCTGTAAATATTCTGCAGATGTTAATGTGGTATTTATTTGCAAAGTCTGACATGGGCTTTCTTTTTCTTTTAGATGTTAATTTTATTACATTTTTGTTTTAGCTGTCTACACATTTGGTGCATTATTGTCTTGTTTTACTCTTTATTATTTTAAATATGATTCTCTTTTTCTTTCAGCTCTTTCATACCAAAATTCATCAACCACCTTTTTAAATGTAAACCTATCAGTATGCTGGGAGCTGAACAGGTAAGCAGGCCTAATAAATTACTGAAAAATATAACTTCTATCGCCCATGCTTTGGGATTGGAATACAAAATATAAGGCAGTGAGGTTACCAGAGTGTTGGCTCTGGCTCATAAAAAAGAATGGCTGATATTATTCACTTGATGGTAAAGCAGAGTTCCAGACTGCTAATGCAGCCACCTTTTCTGGTGCTTGAAGAAGGTCAGAAATGACCTAAACCAATTAGGAGGTCTGAAGAGAGGCCAAGAGAATGTCAAAATGTTTATGATCATGTAGCTGCCATTCCTTCAGATAAAGTCTCAATGCATTAATATTTTGTGTAACATATGTCATGATCTGGTAATGCACATTATTGCAATGGACGTTCCATAGAGTCTAAATATTGTATACCACAAATAGCCAAGTCACACAGGTGGTGAAATTCATCCACTCTGCCTCCTGTATGTGATACCCTAGCTGTGTTTAACCCTAAACCATTCAGCATTTTCTTCCATGTTCAGATATACGTTGTATAATCGTTACTAGCTTTATCATATCTGATTTTATGAATTGCATGTAGATTTTGAATTTGTGAATTTAAAGCGTGTCCTCTTACAGGTCAGGGCATGTTCAGCTCAAATTCAACCAAAAGACGATTGTGAATTAAAAACCTGTATTCATAACTCTTCCAATTTTGCTCCCAAAGGGACATTTGTTCTTGATCCTCTAAGACCCTCAGATACTACCTGGATCAAGGAACTACAGGGTTCTTATAATTGTACTGGAAATGCACTGGAAAGTTTAGTCAAAGGTTACCTAAGTCTACTTAAATATTATAGATCTTTGACTCAGACGGCATTCCTTTTCAATTGTTACCCCTTAAATACAAAATTTGTGGGTAAAGCCAAAACTTTTTTTTTGTTTTGGATAGAGCAGTGATGCTAAACCTTGGCACTCCAGATGTTTTGGAACTACAATTCCCATAATGCTCATGCACTCTGCATTTTTTAGTTAAGCATCATGTTCCAAAACATCTGGGGTGCCAAGGTTGGCCATCACTGGGATAGAGTATGGAAGGGTAAAAAACATGCTTTTAACTGCGGCAGAATAGCCGTCCATGTGAAAGGTGCCTAAAGCTACTGATACATTTTTGTTGTCTTTTTTTCTGCCATCTGTTTTCTATGTTTCTAACATGTTTACTTGCTGCCTAATATATCCCACCAACTATCAGATGCCACTGTAATGAGATATTCAATGTTATTCACTTTACCTGTCAGTGATCTTAATGTTCTGGCTGATCAGTATATTTATGTGAATGTGTGTTCTTTGAGTCACAACCACCAGTTTTTTTTTGTGGGGGGGGGGTTATTACTGATTCAGCCCTTTAATGTAGCATAAAATGTAACCTGCAATAGATATAAGGGAACTTCTTATATAAGCTTATCATAAAATATGGCTTATGTCAAAGCAGTCTCTGGTTAATAAACCATTTCTAATGCTTCATTTGCTGCTATTTCAGCATCTGCAATTTAATTCAAGTTGTAAAGATTATATATATATATATATATATATATATATATATATATATATATATATATATATATATATATATAGTGACAAGTGAGGGAGTGTGTAGCTTATTGGTAGCGCCAAACAGTGAGTTAACTCCACGCCAGAAGTTAGTTTCAGGACTTTTTCTGCCCACTTACTTGTATTTAAAACAAAGCAAAAAAGTTTACCCTTGAATCGTTTCCCACGCAGGGAGTTCTCACCATCAATGCGGCGGCACAGTGGTGTAGTGGGTAGCACTCTTGCCTAGTAGTAAAAGGTTGCTGGTTCGAATCCCAACCATGACACTACCTGCCTGGAGTTTGCATGTTCTCCCTGTGCCTGCGTGGGTTTCCTCCGGGTACTCCAGTTTCCTCCCACACACCAAAGACATGCTGGTAGGTTAATTGGCTTCTGTCTAAATTGGCCCTAGTATATAATTGTGAGTTAGGGACCTTAGATTGTAAGCTCCTTGAGGGTAGGGACTGATGTGAATGTACAATGTATATGTAAAGTGCTGCGTAAATTGACCGCGCTATATAAGTACCTTAAATAATATGAAATTCAGCCTCATTTCTCTCTTTATGCAACTTCACTGCTCGGGTCTCATGCCTTGGTCCTCCAGACCCTCGAACACACGGTCCCAGTGCTTGTGCACAAACCGCTGCTTGATGTTTTTCTCCTGCAGCTGCTACATCCTTACAGGCTCGGGCCTTTGTCTGTCCTGACCTGGACAGCACAGTGCAATGTGCGCCTCACAGCTCCCTTCACACACTGACCTTGCTGGGTGGGTGGGGTCACTGACCTCTAACTCTGTCTCTAACATAAACCTGCATCATTAATGTGCCTGTTTCCTGCAAAATCTGCCCCAACCGCCAATTTAACCAGTGCCATGGGCTTGACCTGCCATAAAATATTTATATATCCTTTTTAACAGCGACTCTGTTGACTAAACTTACCCTATTATCATTCTGAATATCTTTGGTACTGCGGGGATACCAAATTCGCAATCCAAACAATGTATGCGTGGACCGCAACCTCACATTTCATCTCTCTCCATGCACCCCTCCCCCTGTTTTCTTCTTCTTCTTTTGCCTTCCTTTCACTAGGTTTTTCTTCTCCTGCTTGTTTCCTTCCTTTCTCTTCTACTCCAACATCTTTTTCATTCTTCCTAGAGTCGTGTTTCTATGGCTCTGTTATCCCTTTTCTTTTATACAAACTTGGAAAATGATTTGGGCTGGTTCCATGGTCCCACCTTACCTACATAATTTAACTCTTGGCTATGATATACTCTAATCCTGTCTAGTTTCGTGGTTATCTCTTTCCTACGTTTAGCCAAGAGTATTAATGATATCATGAGCGATTAATGGACATAATGTCCTTGTAGGTTCTTTTTGAACTTTTGATCAGGGTCATTTGGATAGTTTATGTTGCCATTATGATTTAAAAAGAGTAAACACAGTTGAATGATAATAAATGGCTTCAGCCAAACACTAACCATGAATGAAGAAAAGTTTTTGTGTTATCATTCATATTCTCTGAAAAATGGCCATAAAATCATAAATTCTGCCAGGGCATGTAAACTTATGAGCACAACTGTGTGTGTGTGTATGTATCGAGTCTGCCAATTTTTTTTTTTTTTTGGGGGGGTTGTTAACTTTATTGTCTGACTAGCTATCTGCGTTTGTCTCAAGCATGTTTGAAGCCATTTACTGTTAACTGTTGCATTACCTCTGCTGGTAGTTTATTCCAAGCATCAACTACCCTTTCAGTAAAATAATACTTTCTAAGATTGGTTTTGAACTTTCCTCCAGTTTGAGGTCATGTGCATGTGTTCTTGATTTTGGTTTCATATTGAAAAAAACTGCCCTCCTTCACCCCCTTGATGTGCTTAATGTTTCAGTCCTGTCTCCCCTTTCTCTTCTTTCCTCCAGTCTGTACATATTACGTTTCTGAAGTCGTTCTCAATATGTTTTATCCACCAAACCTTTCACCATTTTTGTTACCCATCTCTAGACTCGTATTTTATCAATATCTTTCTGTAAGTGAGGTCTCCAGAACTGGACACAATATTCAAAATGAGGTCTCACTAAACATCTATATAGGGGAATCAGGACCTCCTTCCTGCTGCTGGTGATCCCTCTAGTAATGCATCCTAGAATTTTATTCACTTTCCCCACTGCCTAATCACACTGTTTGCTCATTGTGCAATTATCTGAAATAAGTACCAACAAGTCTTTTTTCTTCTGTAGTTCTGGCTAACACTGTACCCACAATGTTGTACTCTCTCAGTGGATTCTTTTTCCCTAGGTCAGTGATGGCGAACCTTGGCACCCCAGATGTTTTGGAACTACATTGCCCATGATGCTCATGCACTCTGCACTGCAGTTGAGCATCATGGGAATTGTAGTTCCAAAACACCTTGGGTGCCAAGGTAAGGTTCGCCATCACTACCCTAGGTGCATTATTTTATATATATATATATATATATATATATATATATATATATATATATATATATATATATATATATATATATATATATAGTATCTCACAAAAGTGAGTACACCCCTCACATGTTTGTAAATATTTTTATTATACCTTTTCATGTGACAACACTGAAGAAATTACACTTTGCTACAATGTAAAGTAGTGAGTGTACAGCTTGTAGAACAGTGGCAATTTGCTGTCCCCTCAAAATAACTCAAAATACAGCCATTAAAGTCTAAACTGTTGGCAACAAAAGTGAGTACACCCCTAAGTGAAAATGTCCAAATTGGGCCCAAAGTGTCAATATTTTGTACGGCCACCATTATTTCCCAGCACTGCCTCAACCCTCTTGGGCATGGAGCTGGTGGATGTTGGAGACCTTGCGCTCCTTCACCTTCCGTTTGAGGATGCCCCACAGATGCTCAATAGGGTTTAGGTCTGGAGACATGTTTGGCCAGTCAATCACCTTTACCCACAGCTTCTTTAGCAAGGCAGTGGTCATCTTGGAGGTGTGTTTGGGGACGTTATCACGTTGTAATACTGCCCTGTGGCCCTGTCTCTGAAGGGAGGGGATCATGCCCTGCTTCAGTATGTCACAGTACATGTTGGCATTCATGGTTCCCTCAATGAACTGTAGCTCCCCAGTGCCGGCAGCACTCATGCAACCCCAGACCATGACACTCCCACCACCATGCTTGGATGTAGGCAAGACACACTTGTCTTTGTACTCCTCACCTGGTTGCCACCACACACGCTTGACACCCTCTGAACCAAATAAGTTTATCTTGGTCTCATCAGACCACAGGACATGGTTATTTTGAGGGGACAGCAAATTTACATGGTTATACAAGCTGTACACTCGCTACTTTAAATTGTAGCAAAGTGTCTTCAACAATTTCTTCAATACTGTCACATGAAAAGATATAATAAAATATTTACAAAAATGTGAGGGGTGTACTCACTTTTTTGTGAGAAGGTGTGTGTGTATATGTATGTATGTATATATATATATATATATATATATATATATATATATATATATATTAGAGAAAAGCAGATGTTCAAGTGAATAAAGGAAAACAATTCAATAATGAACTTTATTGTTTTGACTGTTTACTTTAGAGTGCATTAGGAAGTATTTAGTATATTGCAAATCAGGCTATATAAGCAAAACCACATTATCATCTCTATTTGCCATCAATCATTCTGCCTTCCTAAACTCCGTCTGTTTGTCTGTTGCTTTCTTGTAGAAGCAGCCAAATACATGTCATTCAGGAGGTTTGGAACACGCCATGTATTTTAATCCATGCTTCCTGACCGGCAGTTCTATTTATACTTCATTTTTGTACTTGGTGACTGAGCCAAGCAAACACAAACGCTTTATAACATTTATCAGAAACTGAAGTAAAATAATGGGACCAGGCACCTAGTCAGAAAACTATGACCTTCGCTGTACAAAGTTGCCTTACAAGACGTATATTATGTTGATAAAGGATGTCTGAGTTGGTGAAAGCTGTAAATCCATTTGATGTGTATTTTCTCTGAAGTTTTTTATTTTTTTATTTTATGGTTTACTGGAACTGAGCGCTACTTAATAAGTATCGTATTTATCAGCATATAACATGCACCCCAATTTTAGGAGGGAAGTTTAAGGGAAAAAAACGTACATTTTAAATAAAGAACTTTGAAGCAAAATTAGGGTCACAGCTCATCAATGCATCCTGCTCAGTGCCCATCTGCAGTCTCTAAATTGCCCAACAATGCACCCTGCTCAGTGCCCATCTTCAGCCATTAAATTGCCCAACTATGCAGCCTGTCCAGTGCCCATCTGCAGCCTATAAATTGACCAACAATGCATCCTGTTCAGTGCCCATCTGCAGCCTCACCTTTTCCATCATTGCAGCCTCGCCAGTGTTGGATTATCCCTGCTGTCTCCAAGGGAAGAGGAGGAGCGAGCGCCACTAAATTACACAGAGCTGTGATCTCCTGTGTATCCGGTGCTCCGTCACTCACAGCCACGCCTCCTGGTCCTGCTCATATGATAGACAGAACAATGGCCCAATGCGGGGCCAGGAGGCTTGGCTGTGAGTGACGGAGCGACGGGTACACGGGAGATATAATTCAGCTGCGCTTGCTCCTCTTCCCTCAGAGACAGCAGGGATCGGTGTAGAACACTCACCCACGATTTCCCCCTGATTTTAATGGTATAAAAGTGCGTGTTATACGCCAATAAATCCAGTAATTTTGAATTACTGGATTTTTTTTTTTTTACTAAAGATTTCCTAAATCTGTTAAATAGGTATTGTGTTGACAGTGCCTTTACCTTTGTTTTCTGCGCAAAAATATTTTTCAGGTCATTTTTATTCACAGAGAATTGTGTTATGTCTTTTTAAGTGTCGTCCCAATGCCTTGTACACACGATGAGAACATCAGATGAAAAATGCCACTTTCAAAGCGATAATACGATAATCTGATCGTTGGTGTACAGTTTTTGAGAGCCGATCACCACAGTTCATGTGAAATTATCCGAAGGGATGAAACATTTTCTCATATGATACCAAAAATAACAATTTTCGTTTAATCAGTACAGTATTCCGCTGAAAAAAATAGAGTGACCAAGACTCAGCAGCATCTGCAGTGTCTAAATCCAAAGGGACCCTGGTATAAGAGTAGAAATATGGTTTACTTTAAAAAATAAATAAATAAATCTAGTTATAGGAATGCTAGGTAGTCCAGCAGAAGAAAAGTGACCCTTAATGTAGTGTGCTGTGAGGTTTACTTAGCAAGCTTTTAGTTACAGGAGGTTTTTGCTTTGTCTAGTACAGGGATCTACAAACTTTTTAAATGAAGGACCAGTTAATTGTCATTCAGACTGTTTGGAGCCCAGACTGTGGATAAAGGTTACCAAAAGTCAAAATGCCCCAGGGTCAGTGGAAGGTGTCGGAAACAGTTCCCCATCCTCGATGTCACTGGAAGAAATAGCGTGCCATCCTTGGTGTCGGTGGAAGGAATAGTGCACCATCCTTGATGTCAGTGGGAGAAATAGTGCCTCATTCTCAGTGTCAGTGAGAGGAATTGTGCTTCACCCTTGGTTTCCGTGGAGGAGAATTGTGTCTATTCCTTGGTGTTAGTAGGAGAAATAGTTCCCTTTACTTTGTGTCAGTGAGATTAGGAACTCCTCAACAGCATTGCTCTTCTTTGGTCACCTACCTCTGTATATGTTTTGTGCCCCACTATATTTCTTCATGGCAAGAACTTTGCAGGAAATCATTTCATTCTACAGTGCTGTCGAAATCACTGTGTGTTCCAGCAGCTGGCACCCACTTGCATTCTGCCTACAGGGCAAGGGGGCAGTAACAGGCAAGTCATGGTCCACATCCTGCCCATGAGCTGTAGTTTGAGAACCACTGCTTTAGTATTTAAGTTGTGGTTCACTGCAGCTCATAACTTTACCAGTGGTTTCTCTAAATGAATGGGAAAAAGCAATGCATTTGATCTATGGGTGCTTTGTTTGAGTAGAGTTCACTTCTGTTGGTTAGTGAATTGACCAGTAAAGTTCCCACCTAAGTTCTGTACACCTGGTTGGAGATGAGCCTTCTGGTTATTTCACTGTGGAAATCTTGGTCCCTATGGTGGCTGAGTAGTAGAAATCAGAGTGGAGCTGGAGATTTGTATTCTGCTCTTTTCAAATCAATATTTTGTAATTTATTTCTATTTTACTTTGTTAGATATCATTGTATATTGCCACTAGAGGCAGATCAATTAATGCCTGGCAAGCTCAGAATATTTGCATTTGGTTGATTCTTTACTTAGGTTTGGTCTCTCTTGAAATTGTAAAATAGGATTGCTGAATTTACTCTGTGTTATAATCCCTTACATTATATCAGCAACAGTGCATGGTACTGTGCAAGTTTGCTAAACCAGCTTTGAGCCCTGGTTCACTTTGCAGCGATTTGGCATGGGATTTGACATGTCAAATCCCATGCCAAATTGGTGGCTATTGCCGGCAATGGCACCGTCTGAATCGGTGCGACGCTGCATTTGTTGCGCCGCACCAATTCCCAAAAGTAGTTTCTATACTACTTATGGTGACTTGGAGGTGCGCTTTCAATAGACATCTGTGCAGAAACGCGCACAGATGTCTCTGAAATCGCCCCCGAAGTCCGGACTGGGATGCGGGAATGAAATCGTGTGAGTTCAGCTGAAGTGTGAACCTGGGCTAAACCAGCTTTAAAATCCTCTTGACTCGTGTTATATATATTTTTTTTTTTCCTGAGATTTTCCTGTTTCTCCAGGAGTTACAGCATAGAAGCATCACAACCATTTGGTATATGCCAAACATATGAGTTTAGTTTGGTAGCTACCTTTAAGTCTCCTCAGGACATACACTTTCTTCCAGCTGAATTTAGAGTCCCCCATATGGCTTCTGACAAACTGTAAGTGACATGTGAATTTTAGTTAACAGTTGCTTTATTTTTGACACACTTCCATAATGCTACCACTGGTTATTGCCCTTTTGGTGATAGTTGTATGCATAGTCTCTCCAGTCCCAGCGGCTGAAGCTTGGAACTCCTACAAGAGTGGTTATAGGTCTCTTGGTGACCTACCTTACGCATCTCCTTGCACGCTCACTCACTTTTGGTGGATTGCATGTTCTTAGCAGATTTACAGCTGTGCCATTCTGTTCCCATTTTTTTAAAGCGGAAGGAAAGGGAAAAAAGAGGAAAAGTTGTTCTTAATGCATTCCCTGCATTAGGGTAAAAAATGTCTCATTGGTTATATCATACCCTCACATCCCCGATTACTTACCCGATTCCTACCTTGATCCAGCAATGTGCCCGAGTGCAGCAGCACCACTTTATTCCTCTCCTCACAGGACTCTGTGGCTCCTGCTCATCTCAATCACATCCTGTAAGGAGGGGGGGTCAAGCAGCATGTGTTTACAGATGCACACAACTCAGCTTTGGCGTGAGCCTGCAGGTGCGCCCCCATAGGAAGCGGCTCCCCATTTTGACACACTGAGAACAGGAGGAGCCTGGACTGCCGGTGGAGTCCCAAGAGGAGGTTCCTAAAGGCCGCACTGTGCAATACTGTTGCACAGAGTAGGGTGCACATAACGTGTGTATTATTTCAATTAAAACATTTTTTAAACTTTACAATCCCTTTAACCACTTAAGGACAGGAATGATTTGCCCCCTTAATGACCAGGCCATTTTTTGCGATACGGCACTCCATCGCTTTAACTGACAATTGTGTGGTCATGCAACATTGTACACAAACAAAATTTGTTCTTTTTTTTCCCCACAAATAGAGTTTTCTTTTGGTGGTATTTGATCACCTCTGTGGTTTTTATTTTTTGCGCTATAAACAAAAAAAGAACGACAATTTTGAGAAAAACACAATTTTTTTGCTATAATAAATATCCAAGATCTGACACTTTTGACAATTTTTTGGGACCATTGGCATTTATACAGCAATCAGAGCTAAAAATAGCCACTGGTTACTGTATAAATGTCACTGGCAGGGAAGGGGATAACACTAGGGGGCAATCAAGGGGTTAAGTGTTCCCTAGGGAGGTGTTTCTATTTGTGGGGGGAGTGTAGTTGCTGGAGGATTAGAGAGATCGCTGTTCCTGATTACTAGGAACAGCAGATCTCTCTCTACTCTCATGTCAGAATGACAGATTGACAGATCCCCATTCTGGCTCTCTGAGGAGCGATCGCGGGTCACCGGCAGTCATCGCGGCCACCCGTCATGCACATCGGCTCTGGCGTTGTGCGCGCCCCCTAGATCTCTTAAATTGTCCGACGTGCAGCTACGGCGATTCGCACAGCTGTGCTAACCTGCCACAGCGGCTGGTCGGCAAGCAGTTAAAGCGGACCTTCAGTCATTATTTCAACTTTCCATCTATTAAATCTTCTGCTCTTGTTGTTTTAACTTTGGATAGTAAAACATTTTTTTTCTGCAAGTAAATATCTTATACAGCCCACTTCATGTTTCTTGTCTGGTAAAAGCCTAGGCTTATGACATCATGCAAAACTCTCTCTCACTCTCCTGAGAAAGAAAGAAAGGAGGGAGGTGAGTCATAAGAGGGCCAATGAGAGCTGCAGAGCTGAAGGTTTGCCTTTGTGTATCTGTGTAAATCCAGGAAATGAACAGCAGCTTCAGCTGCCCACAGTTAAAATGGCTGCAGTCAGACTCAGTAGAGGGAGGTTTTTACAGCATATTTGGCAAGTACAGAATTACAGTATATAAAAAATAATATGCAAAGTGGTTGGAGGGAAGCTTCAGAATGGCAAAGATGTTTTTATTACAAATTATGTGAGCAGACTGAAGTTCCTCTTTAAGCACCAACTTCCATCTTCTTCCTGTAGGCCCCCCACTGGACCTTCTCATGATACAGATTTGGGATAATACGTTTTATCTTGTTTGTGTTTGTTTTTGTTCTTGTTTTTTTATAGATCATTTCTATAAGACTATACTGTTTTTTTGTAACAATAATATGAGTACATTGTAATTGTTTTGTATTTGAAAAATATTTAACAGAAAAAAATAACAGGTACATTTTGTCAGATTATATTGTAACTATGTGTTTTAATGTTGGCAGTGTTTTACCATTACTATTGGTCCAACGGTAACTGCATGCAGTATTGCCACCAGTATAGAAATTATCCATTTACAGGTATAAGCTAATGTTTATCTTTCTCGTTTACAGCTTCTACTTGATACTCATTCATTGAAAACTGTTCTTCTGGATCTGCCATCCATTGGTTCTCAAGTAATAAGGAAAGCTCCAGCCAGTTACACAAAGATTGTAGTGAAAGGCATGACCCGGGCTGAGATGATCCTAAAGGTGAGCTATCGGTCAGCATTATGTCTCTGTAAGATGGACAATTTACTCTATCTATGTGTTGTGTAAAAAAAAAAAAAAAAAAGTGGACTAAACATTTGGTTAAACAATTTAAAGGTCTTTTGTGCCTGTGAGAAGTTTCACTGGCCAAGGTGCCTCCATCCTGCAAAACCAGGCTTGTTTCACTGGCAAAGCTTCAGCATTTACTAATAGCAATGAAGATTGCTGCCCCTTCCTGCCTCCTGCTAATTACTGTTGGCCAATGAGGTAGCCCATCACAGTGATGGGTCATTAGAAACGTGTTGGGGGGCAGAAAGTAGGGGCAAGCTTTGACACTTTTTCTCAGGTTCTGCCATACCAGAAGGGTCTCTGGCTAGTGCACTTTATACTTAGTGGGCATCTGCATTACTTGAGAGCCTGATCACAAGTGCAAACTCGGGCTTCTGCAGACTTTCAATGTAGTTGTCTTCCCGTACCTCATAGGGGAAGGTAGTTACTGAATGACGGGAAACATAAATTAACTGGTAGTTCATTGAAAACTACAACCACAATGGTTGACAGTAGCTGTAGTTCTCCCATTCACATAACTGTGAGAGTGGGTACAGGGATTTGGGGCTGGGGTTGGGGGTTGCTCCTCAGTAACATGTTACACCCTAAATTTGGGTGTAACATGTCACTAAGGCTCCTTTTCACACATGCAAACCTTTTGTCCGTTTTTCATCCATCCGTTGATGGATGAAAAACGGACAAACCATGCATCACAAAGGAAAAACGGATGTGAATGATGATCATCCATTTACATCAGTTTACATCCACATACGTCAACATCTGTTTTTTGAAACAGATCAAAGCTATATTTTTCTTCCGTTTTAAAAAAAATGGATCGGACAAAAAAACAGATGTAAACTGATAAACAATCCATTTTTCATCCATTTTTGCATTGGTAGTGGATGTAAAAAAAAAAACTGATGCGAAACTGATGAGTAGCTAATGAGAAAATGATGAATACTTAATTCGTTTTGACGTGACTGAACTGATGAAATGAGCAGTCCGCATGTGTAAAAGGGGCCTAAAGGTGAACTTATCCTTTAAAACTTATGAGATGTAAGTGATTGGGTTTATATATACTCTAAAGCAACTACCAGCAATTATATTTCTATGTTCTTGCATGTACAGACTGAAACGTATGTAAACCAAACCTAAAAGATCTTCCTGGCTTTTAAAAAGCAGTAATTCTTTCCTGAAAACCTTGCAGTTGAACATTTAGTCCACCCCTGCTTAAATAAAGGAGTGCATTGGTTTGGGGGGAAAGCTTTTGAGGTATGGTTTGGGGGGAAAGCTTTTGAGATATGGTTTGGGGGGAAAGCTTTTGAGATATGGTTTGGGGGGAAAGCTTTTGAGATATGGTTTGGGGGGAAAGCTTTTGAGATATGGTTTGGGGGGAAAGCTTTTGAGGTATAGTTTGGGGGAGGGGAGCTTTTGAGATATGGTTTGGGGGGAAAGCTTTTGAGATATGGTTTGGGGGGAAAGCTTTTGAGATATGGTTTGGGGGGAAAGCTTTTGAGATATGGTTTGGGGGGAAAGCTTTTGAGGTATAGTTTGGCGGGGGGAGCTTTTTTTTTTTTTTTTTTCAAAAAGATTTTATTTGATTTTCAGAGAATACAATAATAAAGCAGTCTTGTGTACATTCTTGTTTTGTAGCATAAACAAAAGCAAATAATAGAAGAATTATTTGTTTACAACTTGGTTTTTACAATAAGAGAGGATTTCCAGAGTATGTACCCATGCAGGTTACTGCGTGGCATGTTTACCAGATCATAACAATGCAATAAATGGTAACAAATAGTGGAGACCTGGATGGATCTGTTAGTAACCCTGAATACATTGCATTTTAGAACTTGAAAGAAACACTAAGAAGATAATTCTAAGAGAAAAATAGCGAAAGCAGGAGGGGGGGGGGATGGGGGGGTATATGGGGGGGGAGGGGGAGCCCTATATAGATTGAGAGAATTATTATGGTAGGATATAATGTCGTTCAAAAAATTGTCCAGCATTAATATTTGTTACTATTTGAGGTATATGGCTATTTATATTTGTTCATGCAAACCTACTGACGTTGAAGTTGGCACTGGCGTTAAGTTGGCTGGTGTCGAGGATTGGAATGAGATTCCGATTGTGGTCTTGAGATGGCATCGGGGGGAAGGAATCATGGTAGGAAAAGGAAGATGAGCTGACGTTTGATATTTCTTCTTTTGAAAGAGATGCATGCATAAAGGCTTGCCATTTGGAGTAGAAGTGATCTGAGGAGTTTTTTTGTTTGAAGTCCGTGTTTAGGCGGTCTTTGAGTAGAAGTTGCATGAGGTCCCGTTTGACTTGAGAGATATTAGGGCTTACAGGTGTAATCCAGTTTTTCAGGATGGTTCTTCTTGCAGTTAATAGGCAAGTCAAGGACCACCCTTTGTGTGATGTGGTATCCTTCGGGTTCTTTGTAGAGCCGATCGTTGTGAGAGCCGTTTTGGACCATGGCAGTAGGATTGGGTCCCAGTAGCCGAAGATAAGAAGCAGAGGATCCTTGGGCAGTTTAGTTAGAGTCACTTTAAATATGTAGGCTATAACTTGGTCCCAGAAAGTAGATATGTAGGAGCAGTGCCAGAAGCGATGGGCTAAGGATGGTTTCTGGTGTTTACAGAGTGGGCAGATGGCTTTGTTTTTGTCCGTTTTAGAAGACAAGAAAGGCATATGTGCCCTGTGGGCTATTTTCAGTTGCGTTTCTCTCCATATTTCGTTTGGTGTTATCTTTTGGACTGCGTTAAGTCCTTGTAGGATTTTCTCTACTAGGTTTGGATCAGGGAAGTCTTTATTCCAGTTTTTGATAGATGATGACGAGAGAGGTAGAGAGGATTTGTTGAGGAGTGGTTTGTATATGTCCGAGATTTTGTATGTGTTACTCATTATCATTTGGTCCATGACATTTGTTTGGAACCTTTTGACGTCTTGATTACACGCTTCCCTTAAGAAACTGATACATTGCCCATAGAAGAAGTTGTGGATGGAGGGTAGGGAGAAAGTTTTCGCGATGTGTTCGAAGGGTAGTGGTTGACCCGTCTGGATGTTGCAGAGATGAGAAAATTTAGTTAGGCCTTTCTGTTCCCATGTTTTGAATGATTTATGCTCTAGACTCGGCGGAAATGCCGGATTTCCTTGAATCGGGAGGTGTATCGACAGAAAAGGGGATACCTTTAGTATTTTCCGTGATTCTCTCCAAGCTACTGCTGTGTCCCTTAATAGGAGATTATGTTGGTGGGGAGAGGGGACTGACTTCCATCTACAGTGTAAGAGGGCTACAAGTGAGTAGGGATGGGCCATGTGGGATTCCAAAGAAAAGTTTGAGTATCGAGAGGACTGGGTTATCCAGTCTAGACTTGTTCTTAGCAGACATGCAAGGTTATACATTCTGATATGCGGGAGGCTGATGCCCCCTTCGCGTCTGGGAAGATAGAGTTTTTTTAAAGCTATACGTGGTCGTTTGTTCTGCCATAAGAATTTAGATATAGCGTTATTGAGTGAGATCACATCTTTATGATGGAGAAGTAGCGGGATGGTTTGCATGGGGTAGAGTAGTCTTGCAAAACTGACCATTTTTATTAAATGACATCTTCCCAGAAGCGAAAGGGGGAGATCCATCCAGGTATTTAATTCCTGAGTTATTTTTGACACCAAAGGAGGGTAATTGAGGTGATATAGCGAAGAAGGGAGTTTTCCTATTTTTATTCCTAGGTATGTAATGTGGGATTTTGCAACAGGGAAAATTGATTGATGGGTCCATTTAGGTGCGGAGTGGGAACCGATGGGAAGAATTTCGCTTTTGGTGTAATTAATACGGAGGCCCGAGCACAAGCGAAATTCATCGAATACGTTTTTTATGGTTAGCATATCAGATGAGGGGTTGGCTGAAAATATAAGGACGTCATCTGCAAAAAGTGAGGTGCGTAAGTCGTGAGGGCCTATCTTTAATCCATGTAAGGGGGCTACTGATGTTAAATATCTGGAAAGTGGTTCTAGTGCTATATTGAAGAGGAGTGGTGATAGGGGGCAGCCCTGGCGTGTGCCCTTATGGAGGCGAAATTCTTCTGACAGGAGACCTGCCGCCACTAGTCTTGCTGTCGGAGCTGTGTACATGGTGGTAATAAGGTGGTGGAAGGGGCCAGAGAAACCTATTGCCTTCATTGTCATGGATAACCAGTCGAAACTGACGTTATCGAAGGCTTTTTCCGCGTCTAGCGTGATGATGGCATGATCCGTGTTTGGGTGATGTAGGGCGTGTTCTAGGGCCAGCATAATTTTACGGATGTTAAGGGTGGCTGTACGTCCTTTGATAAAACCTGACTGTGCAGGGTGAATTAGGGAAGGCATGATGTCTGCTAGTCTGGTGGCAACGATTTTTGAGAGGATTTTAACATCTAGGTTGAGAAGTGATATGGGCCTGTATGATCCTGGTTCTTGGGGGTCTTTACCCTTTTTTGCCAGTAGTTTTATGATGGCTTGGTTCCCCGAATGGAGGTATGAGCCCCCTGACCATATATGTTGATATAGTTGGAGGAGAGTAGGTTCTAATAGGGGTTGTAGGGTCTTGTAGAATTCACTGGTGAGGCCATCTGGGCCTGGGGCTTTAGACAGGGTTAAGTTGCGGATTGTTGCCGATATTTCGGGGAGAGTGATAGGTGCGTTTAGGGTTTCTAGTTGTGTTGGGGAGATTTTGGGAAGGGTTATTTTTTCTAGAAAAGCGTGTGCTGTTTGTGGATCTATCGGGTCTGGGGCATAAAGAGTGGAGTAAAATTTTTGCATGACTTTGTTAATTGAGAGTGGGGTGGCGTGGAGGGTACCCGCTTTATCACGTAGGGATGTAATATGGGTTGGGCGGAATGGACCTTTGCAAAGTCTGGATAGGAGTTTTCCTGCTTTATTCCCAAATTTATGGAAAGAGGCATCTAAGTAGGCCTTCTTGGTGTTTTCTAGATTGTTTACCCAAATGTCAAATTCCCTTTTTGCTATCTGCCATTCAGAGCGTGTTGTTGGGGAGTCTTTGGTGTACATATCTCGTTGTGCCCGGTGTAAACGAGAGCTGGCCTCTTTGTACTTAGTTAAGGTGTTGCGTTTGAATGAGGTTGCATAGGAAATGATACGACCCCTCAGAAAAGCTTTACCAGCATCCCAAAATAGGTTGGGGTCGTGTATGTGTAGGGCGTTGTTTGAGGAGTATTCAGCCCAAGCGTCGGAGATGTAATTTTGGAAGTCAGTGTTGTTGTGTAGAAAAGATGGGAACCGCCATATATTGGGGTGAGGAGGTAGGTCTAGATTATCTAGTGTCAACTCTATAGGGGCATGATCTGAAATGGTGATGTCGTGGATGGTGGAGTTTTGGAGGTAGGGTAGAAGGTTGTCAGAGCCAAAGAAGTAGTCTATTCTGGTGAATGTTTTGTGTGGATTAGAGTAAAAGGTGAATTCCCTGTCTGTCGGATGGGAAAGGCGCCATAGATCCTGGAGATGGATGGATTCCATGGTGCTGGCCAGGAGGGAAGGGGGTAGTGGGTTAGCGTCCTTTATTGTTTTTTTTTGTGAAGACCTGTCATCTATCTGATGGAGGGTGTCATTGAAATCTCCTCCGATCAGATGGGGGAGATGTGTGATTTTTAGAAGCCAACTGGATAGTTCAGTGTAAAATTGTTTGCTTGGATTATTGGGGGCATAAACATTTGTTATAGCTAGTTCTTTGGAGCCTATTTTGATGTGTACCGTGAGTAGACGGCCCTGGTCGTCGTTTTTTGCGGACAAGACTGTGCACGGGAGGTTCTTGTGTATGAGTACAAGAACGCCAGCTTTGCGTCCTGTTGCCTCTGAGCCCAGAACAGTGCCAACCCAGAGTTTCTTCATGCGATGAAAGTCTGAGGCCGGTAAATGTGATTCCTGAAGAAGTGCTATATCGGCTTTGAGCCGCTTGAGATGCCTAAGGATTTTCAATCTCTTTTGGGGGGATCTGAGACCCTTTACATTCCAGGAAAGTATTTTCATATTAGGGGGGTTGAGAAGGGATGTGTATTATTAAGTGTGTTTTAGTATTATATGGAAGGTGTGATAGTACGTCAGTTGTGTTTGGATGTCTGAGGTTGTTATGTGGGAGGTGTATAAGTACGAGAGTGGATTTGATTTGGTTAGGGCCGTGTGAAAGAGAGGGGGGGGGGGGGGGGGGAATTAACCTGTAAGGGAAACATCATAGGGAAGAGTGTCACCAGTAAAACATACAAACATGAAAACTTCGCTTTTTTCCGCATGAAGTCACTGTGCGGGTCAGCTCCCATCTCAGGACGGTGATGGTATAGCCCCAGAGAGCCCTTAATCATGAGATAAGCGTTTATGTGGGCATCAAGGAGTCACATAGGAGGGGAGGGGGGGAGGGAGTTAAGTTGTCCGCACACAGTGAGGCCAGGAGGATGTAAGGAAAAAAAGAAAATCATTGCCATTTACGAAAGGAATAACTTGCTGGGAATTGACCTGTAATAAAAAAAAATTACAATAGAAAGGCAAAACATATGTATATGCAAAATATTGTACATTACGTGTAGATGAGGTACAGATGGTGCTTGGAATCTGAGGGAGGACAGAGAGAATTTTACTGTCCAAAATTTTGGGACCGAAGGAGGTGGGTTTCCGGTTTTGGTTCAGCGGTGCGTAGAACGGTGCTGGTCCGGAATCGAGGATCTAAATCGCTTGGGGGAGTCTTTTCGCGGACTTCGTTGATCCAGGGAGCGATTGATTAAAGTACCTTTCGACGGGGTGTGTTGTTGAGTATTGGGGGATAAAGATCGCAGGTAAGCTTCTGCTTCTGAGGGTTCCTGGAAGGAGAGCTGGTCCCCGTTGGGTGTCTTGAGGCGTAGGGTGGCAGGGAAGGCTAGGGTGAACTTGATCTGTTGCTTAAAGAGTTCAGAGCATATCTGTTGGAAGGCCTTGCGTTTCTTTGAAACTTCGATGGAGTAGTCAGCAAAAATCAGGACTCTCACTCCGTCAATTTGTAGCGAGCGAGATTGTCTAAATTTTTGAAGAATGAGAGCCTTGTCGGAATAATTTAGGTATTTGGCTATGATGGGTCGAGGATTCTTGCGTTCTTCATTATATGACCCTATCCTGTGAGCGCGTTCCACTGTGCAGGGGCCTGTTAGGCCTAGCGCCTCGGGTATGCGTTGGGAGCAAAAGTCCATTAGGGCAGGTGCTTGGAGGGATTCCGGAATCCCCACGAATCGCAGGTTGCTCCTTCTGGATCTATTTTCCAAGTCGTCAAGTTTTTGAATTATATATTGGTTCGTTTTGTCTTGTGCTTGTTCCGTGGCTTGGGCTTGGTACATCTCTTCCTCCATGCTTGATAGGCGGTGCTCTAGCTCGTTTAGCCTAGTGTTATGTTCTCCTAGCTGGGCCTTTATCTGTTTCATCCCTGCATTTACAGCCTTTTCTACTGAAGCAGATATCATGGGGGACAGAAGTGCTGCCACTGCTTGTGCTATGCGCTCGGTTTTGTGATCCCCGGCGAGCTGTGGGGAAGTAGCTGGCATGGAGAAGGCCTGAGGAGAGGGTGCTGGAGGAGAGGTAGCCTGGGAGGGTGGCTGGGCAGAGGATGTCTGAAAGGATGTGTGTGGAGCTGTGCTTCCACTTACTTCCATCTCCGCTGTGTGTTGTTGCTGCTGCTGGTGCGCGCCTGTGTAGGCCTCCGTGTAGGCCGAAGCCGGGGCCTCGATTTGCGGCTGGGGCGGCGGCGTCAGGGCCGTGTTGGAGCGGGAGCCGCGGACCTCCACAAAACGGTCCATAGAGCGGGTACAGGAGCCCGAGGTGGCCGATTGAGGTGTCTGGCTTCTGGGCCGGATTTTTAAGCAGGTTTAGGTGTCCTCAGAGCGGGAGCTGTGAGAGAGTGCAGCTACTCCATGCGGCGCCGGAACCGGAAGTCGAGGGGGGGAGCTTTTGAGATATGGTTTGAGGGGAAAGCTTTTGAGGTATAGTTTGGGGTGGGGGGGAGCTTTTGAGATATGATTTGGGGGGGAAAGCTTTTGAGATATGGTTTGGGGAGGTGGAAAAAGAATACTTTTTGGTGCTGACTCTGCAGTTAAAATCTTCTTAAATCTTTTTGTTTCATGGCTTCTATGTTGAAATTACCATAGAAAATTAGTAGCTTATCCTACCATTGCCAAGTTTAGAAAAATAAACACAATCCAAGACAGTTTTATGACTGTCTGATGGTTCAAACCAGCTTAAATATACTGTCCATGGGACAACACATTGACAACTATATTGCAGTGGAAGAAGAAACAGACTTTTCAGCTTTAGCTACAATTACGAAGAAGGGGACATATGGGATTGAGTCATCATTCTTTCCCCATTTACCAACACAAGTATTTGGACATTTATAGAAAGAACTGTTTTTTCAAATACATTGTAATACGTAGCAAGCTGCTCTATATAATACGTGCTGGAGAATGTTTCATTTCCCAGCTTTCCCAGCTTCTGTATTATTTTGTCATCCTATTTACTTATTTATCATAAATACATTATAAGAGAAATCATCATTTTGTATTATATTTTTTTTAAATATAGAGGTTTATAGATTATTATTTTACAGGATTTATATAGTGCCAACAGTTTGCACAGCACTTTACAACATGAGGGCAGACAGTACAATTACAATACAATTTAATACAGGATCAATCATACAGGAGGGCCCTGTTTATTAGAGCTAACAATCTAAGAGGGAGGGTCAAGTGATACAAGAGTTAAAGTGGAAGTAAACTTCCATCACTAAATTTTACCTATAATAAGGCTTACCTATAGGTAGTTTAAATATCTCCTAAACGTGCACTATTTAGGAGATATTTACTGTACATGCAGTCAGTCACATCACTGTGCATGCTCTCTGAAGGAACGTCCACCCGTGCCATTCCTTCAGGGTCCTGTGCCGTGAACATCGGCTTCCACGCGCATGCGCATGACTGACGTCATCGCGGCTCCGACCAGTCACAGAGCTGGAGTCTGCATCCCGGAAGCAAGGCAGGTGAAGATGGAAGCAGCCTTCAGCAATGGCATTGCGTCGCTGGAACGCTTTGTTTTCATGTACTTTTCACATAATGTGCTAGTATGCGATGCATACTAGCACATTGTGACATTACCTTGCAGGTAAGAAGGAAAAAACCTTCAGCGGTTTACAAGCGCTTTAATTGACGTGGGGGGTGAGCTGATGGAGAACATAAAAGTACAGTTGTTAGGTGGGGGCAGAATAGAGTTTTCAGGGATCGTCTAAATGCAAACAAAGTAGGCTATAGTCAGACTGATTGGGGAAGGGAGTTCCGTAGGATGGTAGAGACTCAGAAAAAGTGATGGAGGCGAGCATGGGAGGAGGTGACCAGGGAGCTAGAGAGCCGGAGGTCTTGGGAAGAATGAAGAGATTGATTAGGTTGGCATTTTGAGACTAGGTTAGTGATGAAGCTGGGGGCTGAGTTGTGGTGGTTGGCTTTGTAAGTTGTTAGTATTTTGAATTTATTTGTTTGGTGATTGGAAGCCAGTGGAGAGATGGACAGAGAGCAGTAGCAGACACTGAGTGGTTGGTAAGGTGGATAAGCCTGGCAGCAGCTTTCATAATGGACTGAAGGGGAATGGCCTATGTAAATGTAATCAAATAAGGAGGGAGTTGCAGTAGTCGAGGTGAGAGATGACCAATAGAGGGAACTCTCATTGGCTTAGTGTGGTTGCTTTTGTAAATTATATGTTAGAGGATATGAACCTCCCATAGAGGGTGCATTGTTGACAGTGAATTGGCAGGCTCATAGGCATGTATAGTGTGAAGGTGTAGTAAGGTTGTTTAGCACTGCAAAACACGGAGCATATCCTGTGTATGTACCAAGCAGGTTCACTCTGATCTGCACTTTACTTGGGCCAGATTGCTTAATGAACTGTTGAAAAGGTCCATAGGAGCAGTTAACCACTCAGATTGTAGAGCGTGCAGCTTTCCCACCGCAGGAAGCCTTTGCCTAATTTGAACACCACTCCCCTTCTTGCGACTTATTGCTATTCCCCATGGATCCTTGGCATTTCCACTTGCAGTGTCCCTGGGGCTTGTAGAACAATAATAAACCACTTCAAAAAAATATTAAGCGGGCCATGTATGGAGTGTAGGCACGTAAATAAATCTTACTGTCATGTGCTTGATCCATAAACCACCTGCTTGAAGGAGTTAATTTCCAAACTTTACAGGACCTGAGCCCAATTTACTTTTATTTTTTTTGTGTATAACTCTCTTGTCTTTTGTTTTAACCTTATCATTAGTAGTATACCATTGGAAAGTAGCAGTTATCTGAAATATGTTTTGAAGGTATAAGTATGTTGTTTGCTGTGTAAAGCATCGCTGGGGCTATATATGGTTGGAGGTGGTGGTGGGGGGGGTTCTTCTGCAGGAGAGACATAGTAGCACAATGAATCATTACCTCTTTCTGACTCAACACTTATAAGGTATCCAAAATGATTCTGTTTCAGAATTGGTCATATCTCTTCTGTGACATTCCCCATTACTTCCAACCGTGACCGTGACTGGTGACACAGACAGACAGAATGCATCCTGCTGTTAGTAAAGGGACAATAACAAAATGCTTACCTAGCTTAATCAGGAAAGGGCATTTAGAAACCTTTTTGCAGACTTGGTGCATTATAAATGCGTCTTTAAATGGAAGCTTTTGTGTATTTTTGTTATTTAGTGCTGTTGCAATAATTGCTAGAAAACCTTTGACATAGTTTTCACCATTTTTTAAGCTTGCCATTTTAAATTGAACAGTAGTTATGGTATATATAAATGTTCTCAGCCAATCAAAGGTAGACGTGCAGGTAGCATCCTTGCTTGTTTGGTGGGAATTTGATGTTTGCTGTCTATTATTTTGTGTTGAAGAAAAGGCCATCAGAATAAGCATAATGCCTTTATGCCTAGACAGGAAGTACAGTGTACTTCAGAAAACCTGAACTTAGTGAAATGTGTACGCTGCCATTTCTACTAGTACCCTGGCTCAGACGCTGATCCTTTACATCGAAACTAACTTCTGTCTGAAAGTGTTCTTTTCGTCACCCCTATCTTTAGTATTTTGAGTCCGTGGCCCTGAACAAGTATGTAGCAATTGAACTAATATGTAAATCAGTGACTTAAGCTGGCCATAGAAGGTTGGAATCTCTGCCAGTTCAGCAGGGCCTGGCTGAGATTCGATCAAACTTTGGGCAGCTTGTTGTACCCAAGTTTGATCCATCGATTGACTTGGGTAGATTTATAGCATGTGATTGGCAATGGCTATAGCAGCTAGCAGTAATCACTGTGTTCTCCCGGTAGGAACGGCTCCTCGAGCAGCCCAACCCAGGAGAACACAATAGCTCTGCAGGAGAGAATCAAGTGATTTTCTTTCCTGCAACCTGTGGAAAGAAATCATTATCTATGGACTGCCTTAGAAACGCTGAAACCAGAAGATCAGTAATGGCAGCCCCATGGATTGATCATAATATCTTTCCTTTAATCATTCTTGATGTCTTACTTGCCATGGTTTGGGCGCTTGTTTCAGTCGATGCAGTAACTTTATGAGGAGCTGGTCCATGTGTTTGTTGCTTTTCTTGGGGATGGCCTGCTCTTTCACACTTTGGAAATACATTATACTACTAGATTGTTTCTTCTTGAGAAAATACAAAAATATGTAGCTTCTTAGTACCTAGGGCATGCAGTAGAAGCAGTAAGAGCTAAAGTTAAAGAGCTAGAGTTAAAGTTCCCAGTTTCCTACCCTGCTAGACCAAAAAGGGGCTAAATTTAAATCTGCTTCTAAAGTTTAAATAAAATGCAGGTCTTATGGCAGACTTTTGAAAAAAAAAATTATATATATAGTGTGGAGATGATTTATAGATGATATATATATATATACACACACACTGTGTGTATGTGGGGATATATACATAATAGCTATATATATAGATAGATACAGTATATATCTACACACTGTACAAAGGTGCTCTAGATTGGTCCTTGTGCAAATCTGTGGGAGTACCAATATAGCAAATGAATAAATGTAAATCAAGCATACTTGGACTCGGTCTGTTTTAAGTGTACTTTGACACATGAGAGCCAGACTTCTCATGTTGTGTTCCAGGCACAGGAAAATGATGCTGCATTTCAATGAATTGATATTTTTTCTTCTTTTTGTATGATTCATTTTCTGACTGGCAGGATTAAAGTGGTATTAAGCCCAGAACCAAAAATGTAATGTGTTGCAGCTTAACAATCATTAGATGTGGTGGCTGCATCAACTTTCTTTTTTAGGCTTTTTTCCCCTCTGTTTTAGCCTGGTGATCTGGCCAGTAACACACCTCCTGAATTAGATTGCCTGCACTCTGGATGAAGGGGCACCTTTGGAGAGCAGCATTTTCAGTCTGGGGGGAGGGGAGTGATAGAAGTACTTGCAGATTTAAATACACAAACATAGTGTTCATTTCTTACTATTATTCCATTAATTTACAGCGTTTATTGTGTAAAAATCATTTTTCGCGATTGAGAGTGTGAAATTGACTTTTTTAATATTACTGGCACTTTCAATTTCTTCTAAAACATTTTCCGGCACACTGTGCTCAAAAGGTTTACTACCTCTGCCTTAGAGTATACATACATATGTTACTCCTAGTGAAAAAATAAACGGACTAATTGCATCACAACAATCAGAGATGTTACCATTCCATCCATGTAACATGCCTGATAAAATGCTTACAATAGCTCTTGCTGTGGTTATACTGTGTTGGTCAGTATTTGTTTCCAATTCTGTCTTTACTTATGAAGTGTTTGCTATGTTACTGCAGTTCATATTAAGCATATTGTGAGGGCACAGAAAATGCTGTGTAGTGTTTTTGTGTCCTTCCAGAGACCACAAGATATCCCTGGGGAAGTGGAATGCGCTTTGGGTTTTGGAAGTTTTCAGTCTGCTGGCAGCCGCTCCACTGTACATTCCAAGTTTAGGTTGGGCCCTAAGCCCAGACGTGAAGTTGGTTATAAGCATTCTGATCATCCAGACAACCACATTTAAAGTGGCACACTGCTCATGGTAGATAAAGTCACCCCCTACACAGATTACTAAAATATTATGCTCTATTACAGCATTCCTAAAGCTGAACCCGGGGTACAAAATATGTATAGAAATATATTCATCAATGAGCTCAAAGGATACAAGTACATTTTTTCAACACCAAACACCTTTTCCAAACCTAGCTTTTACTATGTAAAATATCAGTGACATCCTCAGTATGCTGTACATAACCTATGCAGAGAGCAGAACTGTGGGAGGGACCCAGCAGGTCTATCCACTACAGATTGCCCACAGAAAACAGAGTGGTAGTGGGTGGATGAAAAACCAGTAACTTTCACAAGGGGAGAGAGTAGCAGACACTGGTCTTTATTACTCCTCTCGACTTCCTCTTTCTGTATGGGTCCCCTTAGGTTCTGTCCTGGCACCCCTCCTCTTCTCCATCTACACCTCCTCCCTTGGTCACTTAAAAAAAAAAAAAAAAACATGGCTTCCAATACCATCTCTATGCTGATAGCACCCAAATCTATCTCTCTACTCCCCATTTCTCTCCTTCAGTCTCCTCTTGCATTACTAACTGACATATCGGCATGGATGTCACACCATTTCCTCAAACTCAATCTTTCTAAAACTAAACTCATAATATTCCCCCCTGCTTATGCCCCTCCCCTAACTCGCCATCAAGATCAATAATACATTCTACTATCAGTACCTCCCCCTCATGGCAAGGTATTAGGTGTAATCCTGGAGACTGACCTGTCCTTTCAGCCCCAAATCCAATCACTGTCCAAATCTTGTAGACTTCACCTCCGTAACATCTCCAAAATACGCCCCTTTTTAACTGTTGAAACCACTAAGCAACCTATTCACTCCCTAGTTATCTCTTGCCTTGACTATTGTAACTCCCCTCCTCATTTGCCTACCTCTTTGCAGGCGATACCCTCTTCAGTCTTTAATGAATGCTGCTGCCAGACTCATCCACCTTACCAACCGCTCAGTGTCCGCCACTCCTCTCTGCCAATCCCTTCACGGGCTTCCCATTACTCAACTAATAAAATTCAAAACATTAACAACATACAAAGCCATTCACAACTCTGCCCTCGAGCTACACCACCAATCTTGTCTCCAAATATCACCCAAACCATCCTCTCCGATACTTCCAAGACCTTCTGCTGTCAAGTTCCCTTGTCTCTTCCTCCCATGCTTGTCTCCAGGACTTCTCCAGTCAACAAGACAATTCCCTACCACAGTCTGTCCGGCTATTTCCTACTCCTGTTCGCTTTTAGGCCTTCTTCCAGGGAAACCTATCCTTTCTTCAGCTAATAATGGAATCTTTAATTTCTCCCTCACAATTATTACCTTTTGTTCTACCAGCCCCTCCCAATAAGATTGTAAGTTCCCAGGAGCAGGACCCTCCTTACCCTCTTGTATTGAATCGTATTGTTGGGGAATTGTCTCCCTTTATATTGTAAATCGCTGTGCAAACTGTTGGCACTATATAAATCCTGTATAATACTAATTACAGAAAGCTCCCGCATAGAGGCAAAGTTTCACACTGGATTACTGAACAAAACTGGAAGAAATACACAAAGTGCGCCCAGATTCAAGAAAGAATATAGTGTCCCTTGAATTTAGACAATATTTTCTTATACCAGAAGTCAGCTTTAAAGTGGAACTATGGGCAAAATCAGAAATTACATAGATAATGCAGTCTGTCAATATCATTAACACAGCAGTCTCTTTTTTTTTTTTTTTCTTTTTTTTGAGTCCCTGCATAACTTAGTTATATTAGCTGTTGCTCCTGTCAGTAGAGCTGTTATTTTTCTGCTTCCTTTAACAAAAGGGCTGCATTCTGAGCCCTGCATTGGTCCCACATGAATGTACGCTAAGGGATGCATGTGAAAATTCTGTACTGACCACCTGTGTCCCGTGGTAGGTAAAAACAGCCGCCTGCACAGGTGTACTGATCAGTGTGCCTGTGTAAAAAAGACCTTCGGGTGAAAGAAACCAAAATTGAAAGGAGGATCTTAAGGTTCCCATTGTGTGGGCTTATAAAGGGACAGATTTGTTTGGCTTTAGAATTGACAGGATGGATAATGACACTGGGAGATTTATCCATCTTTCTGGATCTCATATTGCAAGAACATACTACAGCCCTTGTCTCTGACTTGACCCGTGCCTGGAATCAGCATACACATGGTTAAAGTACCTTTCTTTTCCTTTTCTCTGAAGCAAAGGACTAATTGTGGATATTTTCCAACTATGTAATGCATACCTTATCTTAGGTTTGCTTCAGGTTCCAGTGGCTCTAAGCATAGATATAAAGGTTTCTTTGAACTCGTGGTTGCACCCCTAAAAATCTATTTTTTGCAGGCAGTGCTTCAGCCTAATGGCACCCAACCAATATGAAGCTGATTTCCAATTCTCAGTTGTTGATGGAAAAAATGTCAGCAGCCAGAGTGGACATGCTTTCCATGCAGCCTGTGTTCAGAGAATAGGAGGCCAGTCATGGAAGTAGAAGAGTATCCCAGTACTGGGAACCCTGTAGAGGAATGATTCTCAACCACTGGGCTGTGGCCTCCCGTTTCTAGGGCCTCTAGCAAGCAGCAGATCCTTTAAAGTCCACCAACCCCCCCCCCCCCCCCCCCCCAGCCTGCTGCAGAGCTTCCAGCCCTCCATAGTGCCCCCAAGGTCTAACAGTGTCCCACAATGCACCCAGTAAGCTCATCCCCTACAAGGCCACCAAGTTTGTTGTAGAGTTCCTAACCCACTCCACAACCCCTATCCCCCCACAGTGACATCCAGCCCCATCCAAAGCCTTCCATCATTTCAATACCAGGCTTGTATACCCATATTTTTCTTGAGTGATTTATAGACTTTATTTTTTACTGTTGGGGCATGAAAGGTTTTTGAAGAATTTACTTGGCCCTAATCTCAAAAAGGTTGACTGCTGTAAAGTGATCCATTCTCACTTTTCACATTTAACTGTTTTAGGGCTGTGGTAAGGGATTGGGTCGAGTGATTCTAGTAACATCAAAGAAAGTGATTCTTAAGTGATTGGGGTACTATGGTTAGAAACATGTACAGAACAGTGGGTAAATGAGCAGCTGCATTTGTAGGCAGCTTGACTAGTTGGGAACATTTCCCCCAGTTGGGTTTCTATAGATTTTACAGGAGTGAGAGTTTCCCCACCTGTAATTGTACAATGAAATGTGACGTAAACTTCTGAAAGGTCAGTGTGCTTTACCGTTGTACCACGCTGACCTTAAACGCAGGCTTGATGACACGGAGTCCTGAGAACAGCATTCAAACGAAGAGTCACATTAGAGTGTTTCAGAAATGTGATAATCAGTGTTAATGCCTTGGTTAATCTCATCCTGTCTTGTATTTGATAGTTGGAATGCAAACACATGTACGTGAACACATGTAACCATACCCCTGTTTCTTTCCTGGTTCTTTAGGTTGTGATGGCGCCACATGAACCCTCTGTTGTATTTGTGGATAATTATATCAAACTGCTTGCTGACTGCAGCACGGAAACATTCCAGAAGATATTGGAAATGAAGGTAAGGAGAGCACAAGGTAGAATTACACTGTTTGGTAGCAGAGCTTCCTCTTGTCATGTGTCAGAGAACAGTATACCATTTCATAACACATCATTTTCATCTGAGAATAACAAGACTGGATCCCTGGCACTGACTTGACTTGTACTTGTTACTGAAAACATCCTTGCATCCTCTTATATAAATGTATTACTCCTTATTGAAGGGTCTATACATACAAGATAAATACATGGCTTCAAAGGTAGTATTGCCATCGCAAATCTTATAGTTATAAGAATCCACACATATGAACAAAATGTATGCGAACACATCGTCAGAACATTTGTCCAGGTTTTGTTTTTGCCTGTGCCCTTAGTGGAGTAGTTTTCCCTCGCTTCCTGGCCTGGTCACATTAGAACAAGAAATTAGATGTTGTTGTAGTTGTCATGTCTGACAGAGGGCAATAAAAACCTGACAGATGTTGTACCCCTCCCCTCTCTAATAAAGACCTGCTTTTGTTATGGTCACCAGAAAAGAAAGTTTTGGTAGATCTGCCCAGTGGCACATCAACAGTAATTAAAAAGTTATGAGGTTTTTTTAACCCATTTAGTTGGAGTTGGGCCTTAAAGTATAACTAAATGCAAAACTTTTTTTTTAGTTTTGCATAGAGTGTAGAGGGATTAGAACGCCTGATTTACCCTCTCTATCTGTCCTGTTTATCATTATCGTTGAAAGTAAAAGAAAATCCCAAATTTTGGGTTGTCCTCAGAAAAGTAATAGAGGAGAAATTTTCCAAAGGGAATTCCTTGGGGAACCCCAGGTCACTAGTTTTGGTGACCTGGGGTTCCCCAAGGAATTCCCTTAATTTGAAGGGTTTTCCTCCCAATTCCTGTTATGGGACAGGAAGTGAAATCTTTGCAATGGAACCCAGATGGTGGGAAAATAATCTGGCAGGGGGTTATAACCCTCCCTTACTCTATCAAAAATGGGAAGAAAAAGTTTTGCCTATAGTTCTACTTTTAATATTTTCTTAGTTACCTGTGTCATGCTGGGTATTCTGTATAATAGGGTGCTTTATATTTACCTTGCAGATTTTTTTTAAGCTGGCCATACACTAAAAGATTTCCCGCTTAACAAAAAAATCTAACAGATATTATTATTATTATTATTATTATTATTATATAGGATTTATATAGCCGCAACAGTTTGCGCAGTGCTTAACAAATGAAGGCAGACATTACAGTTACATTACAATTTGGTACAAGAGGAATCAGAGGGCCCTGCTCGCTAGAGCTTACATTCTAGGAGGGAGGTTCAATTGATACAAAAGGGAATAGCTGTGGGGGATGCGCTGATGGAGAAAGTAAAACAGTGTACAGGGGCGGACTGACAACTCATGAGGCCCCCGGGCAATAGGGGATCATGGGGCCCCCTTTGTCCCCACCCACACACAAGCCACACCCTCACAAACCCCCACGTATATATTACACTACTACATTACATGCATTGGTCACAGAATTTCTCTACTGTATGTTCAAAATAAATGCTTAAAGAGTTGAGAAAATAAAGAAAAATAAACTCACATTAACCACGTACATTTATTATGGGGCTGCGTCTCCTGTGAGCAGAATCATGTACAGGTACTTGATTCTGCACTTGTGGGTCTGCGTGCTGCATCTGCGTGCTGTTTGACCCACTGCCGCTGTGATTGGACACACCGATGATCGTTTCCAACAGAGGCAGAACGATGGTCTGCCGATGTAAACAAGTCCCCAGAGAGCCCCCCCACTTACATCAGGGTCCCCAGAGAACCTCCTCTTACATCAGGGTCCCCAGAGAACCTCCTCTTACATCAGGGTCCCCAGAGAACCTCCTCTTACATCAGGGTCCCCAGAGAACCTCCTCTTACATCAGGGTCCCCAGAGAACCTCCTCTTACATCAGGGTCCCCAGAGAGCCCCCTCCTTACATCAGGGTCCACAGAGAGCCCCCGACCCCCCCCTTACATTAGGGTCCCCAGAGAGACCCCCCTTACTTCAGGGTCCCCAGAGAGACCCCCCTTACATCAGGGTCCCCAGAGAGCCCCCCCTTACATCAGGGTCCCCAGAGAGCCCCCCCTTACATCAGGGTCCCCAGAGAGCCCCCCCTTACATCAGGGTCCCCAGAGAGCCTCCCCTTACATCAGGGTCCCCAGAGAGCCTCCCCTTACATCAGGGTCCCCAGAGAGCCTCCCCTTACATCAGGGTCTCCCCCAGAGAGCCTCCCCTTACATCAGGGTCTCCCCCAGAGAGCCTCCCCATACATCAAGGTCCCCAGAGAGACCCCCCATACATCAAGGTCCCCAGAGAGACCCCCCATACATCAAGGTCCCCAGAGAGCCCCCCCATACATCAAGGTCCCCAGAGAGCCCCCCCATACATCAAGGTCCCCAGAGCCCCCCCATACATCAGGGTCCCCAGAGAGCCCCCCCATAGATCTGGGTCCCCAGAGAGCCCCCTCCATAGATCTGGGTCCCAAGAGAGCCCCCCCATAGATCTGGGTCCCCAGAGAGCCCCCCCCATAGATCTGGGTCCCCAGAGAGCCCCCCCCCCATAGATCTGGGTCCCCAGAGAGCCCCCCCATAGATCTGGGTCCCCAGAGAGCCCCCCATAGATCTGGGTCCCCAGAGAGCCCCCCATAGATCTGGGTCCCCAGAGAGCCCCCCATAGATCTGGGTCCCCAGAGAGCCCCCCCATAGATCTGGGTCCCCAGAGAGCCCCCCCCCTTAGATCTGGGTCCCCAGAGAGCCCCCCATAGATCTGGGTCCCCAGAGAGCCCCCCCATAGATCTGGGTCCCCAGAGAGCCCCCCATAGATCTGGGTCCCCAGAGAGCCCCCCCTTAGATCTGGGTCCCCAGACTTAAACCACCCCAGAGGTTCCCCTGTACTTGGCTGTGCACCTCCAACCCCCAGCACAGGGGGAGGTTGCGATCGGCAGCTCTATGGTGCCTGTGGACCGCGGGATCTCGCTGGGGCTTGTAGTTCTCTTCCTGATTCTGTACAGTGGAGAGGGGAGGGGCCTCTGACCCGGGCAGCAGTCGGCAACAGTGTACAAACAGAGCAAGTCACTTGTACACTGAAGAGTGAGCTGCCTGGGTCAGAGTCCCCTTCTCCCTCCACTGTATAGACTCTGAAGGAGAAATACAAGCCCCAGGGAGATGTCGCGAGCACCATAGAGCTGCCGATCGCCACCTCCCACTCCCCCCACTGCATCCCAAACTGAAAGCTAGAGGTGCAGGGGGGAGATGTTGTGTCTTGGGCCCCCCCACAGCAGCAGAACGGCTCCACCGCAGCACTGCCAGCAGCATACCCCTAGATCTGACGAGCATCTCTTAGGAGCTTCTCACGGGCCCACTACTGACCGAGGCCCCTCGGTCGGCGTCCGAATGCCCGAATGGTCAGTCCACCCCTGACAGTGTATTAGCTGGAAGCAGGATAAGCTTCTTTAAAGAGAAGGGTTTTCAGGGATCGTCTAAAGATGGATAGATTAGGGGACAGTCGAACAGTTCCAAAGGATGGGAGAAGCTCTGGAGAAATCCTGTAGGCGAGCATGGGACGAGGTGACAAGGGAGCGGCTTGGTTGGTATTTTGAGACTAGGTTAGTGATGTAGCTGGGGGCAGAGTTGTGGACAGCTTTGTACATTATTGTTAGTACATAGAATTTTATTTGTTGGGTGAGTGAAGGCCAGTGCAGGGATTGGCAGAGAGGGGTGGAGGACACTGAACGGTTGGTAAGGTGGATGAGTCTTGCAGCGGCATTCATTATGGACTGAAGGGGGATAGTGTATGTGAAGGTAATCCAATGAGGAGTGAGTTGCAGTAGTCGAGGCGAGAGATGACCACGGAGTGAATTAGAAGCTTGGTGGTGGCATTAGTTAAAAAGTTGCGTATTCTAGAAATGTTGTGGAGGCTAAGGCTGCATGATTTGGACAGGGGTTGGATGTGGACCTGAAAGGACAGTCCAAAGTCTAGGGTTACCCCTAGCACCCTGGCATGTGGGTACGGACTGATAGTTGTGCCATTGATCTTGACAGAGAAGTCAGGGGAAGGGGCACGTGGGGGAGGAAATATTATGAGCTCGGTTTTAGATAGATTCAGTTTGAGGAAGTGGTGTGACATCCAGGCTGATATGTCTGTTGGGGTGAGCTGAGGGGCAGAGAGTTAGATTTGGGTGGCATCAGCATATAAATGGTAGTGGAAGCCATGGGAGGCTATCCGTTGACCCAGGGAGGATGTGTAGATCGAGAATAGTAGAGATCCAAGGACAGAACCTTGGGCGACCCTAACGGTAAGAGGTGTTGGAGAGGAGGAAGTAGAATTGTAAGTGACACTGAAGGTGCGGTGAGATAGGTAAGATTCGAACCAACGGAGAGCACAGCCATGGATACCAAGCAAATTGATATTTATTCAAATACAAAAAAAAAATTACTATCTTGGCAACAAATTAAGGCTCTATAATATTAATTCAGCTATACCGTATATATATACCGTATATATATATATATATATATATATATATATATTCAGCTATACCATATATATATATATATATATATATATATATATATATATATATATATATATATATATACACATACACACACACACAGTGGGGACGGAAAGTATTCAGACCCCCTTAAATTTTTCACTCTTTGTTATATTGCAGCCATTTGCTAAAATCATTTAGGTTCATGTTTTTTTTTCCTCATTAATGTTCACACAGCACCCCATATTGACAGAAAAACACAGAATTGTTGACATTTTTGCAGATTTATTAAAAAAGAAAAACTGAAATATCACATGGTCCTAAGTATTCAGACCCTTTGCTGTGGCACTCATATATTTAACTAGGTGCTGTCCATTTCTTCTGATCATCCTTGAGATGGTTCTACGCCTTCATTTGAGTCCAGCTGTGTTTGATTATACTGATTGGACTTGCTTAGGAAAGCCACACACCTGTCTATATAAGACCTTACAGCTCACAGTGCATGTCAGAACAAATAAGAATCATGAGGTCAAAGGAACTGCCTGAAGAGCTCGGAGACAGAATTGTGGCAAGGCACAGATCTGGCCAAGGTTACAAAAAAATTTCTGCTTCACTTAAGGTTCTTAAGAGCACAGTGGCCTGCATAATTCTTAAATGGAAGACGTTTGGGACGACCAGAACCCTTCCTAGAGCTGGCCGTCCGGCCAAACTGAGCTATCAGGGGAGAAGAGCCTTGGTGAGAGAGGTAAAGAAGAACCCAAAGATCACTGTGGCAGAGCTCCAGAGATGCAGTTGGGAGATGGGAAAAAGTTGTAGAAAGTCAACCATCACTGCAGCCCTCCACCAGTCGGGGCTTTAAGGCAGAGTGGCCCGACGGAAGCCTCTCCTCAGTGCAAGACACATGAAAGCCCACATGTAGTTTGCTAAAAAACACCTGAAGGACTCCAAGATGGTGAGAAATAAGAATCTTTGGTCTGATGAGACCAAGATAGAACTTTTTGGCCTTAATTCTAAGCGGTATGCGTGGAGAAAACCAGGCACTGCTCATCACCTGTCCAATACAGTCCCAATAGTGAAGCATGGTGGTGGCAGCATCATGTTGTGGGGGTGTTTTTCAGCTGCAGGGACAGGACGACTGGTTGCAATCGAGGGAAAGATGAATGCGGCCAAGTACAGGGATATCCTGGACGAAAACCTTCTCCAGAGTGCTCAGGACCTCAGATTGGGCTGAAGGTTTACCTTCCAACAAGACAATGACCCTAAGCACACAGCTAAAATAACAAAGGAGTGGCTTCACAACAGCTCCATGACTGTTCTTGAATGGCCCAGCTAGAGCCCTGACTTAAACCCAACTGAGCATCTCTGGAGAGACCTAAAAATGGCTGTCCACCAACGTTTACCATCTAACCTGACAGAACCGTAGAGGATCTGCAAGCAGGAATGGCAGAGGATCCCCAAATCCAGGTGTGAAAAACTTGTTGCATATTTCCCAAAAAGACTCATGGGTGTATTAAATCAAAGGGTGCTTCTACTAAATACTGAGCAAAGGGTCTCAATACTTATGACCATGTGATATTTCAGTTTTTCTTTTTTAATAAATCTGCAAAAACGTCAACAATTCTGTGTTTTTCTGTCAATATGGGGTGCTGTGTGTACATTAATGAGGAAAAAAAAATGAACTTAAATGATTTTAGCAAATGGCTGCAATATAACAGTGAAAAATTTTAGGGGGTCTGAATACTTTCCGTCCCCACTGTGTATATATATATATATATATATATATATATATATATAATATAATATATATTTTTTTTTTTTTAGAACAGGGGTTAAACGTATATAGTAAACACGCATAGTTTAAATCATATACTGTAGGCCTTCTATTGCAACGTTTATTGTACATAGAAGTTAAAAAGCACCTTCAACCCAAACTCCCTCCTCCTTTTGTACTTAAACCATGTAGGTTTATTACATCATGTACAGAACTGGGACTATACTGTATTTTCTCTGCACACTTCCTAAGATGCATTCACTTCATCAGGAGAATATAGATGATGGTAATATTTATGTTACAAAGTAGGCCTATAGAAAAAGAAGCTTCCTTTTTTGCAGCAGAGCAGTGTATAGCATCCAAGGACACCATATTTAGGGGGAACCAAAGAAGGTATAAAATAGTAGGACCACAGAAGATGAGTTATCTGTCATTTCAATATTCTAATATGCTATCAAAGCCATGTGTCAATAATCATATACTGGACACCATTGTGCATAGCACCACCTCAAGGAAAGTCTTACAGAGAAATTGGAACTTTAAGATCCCAATCCTGCTTGTCAAAAATTGTTCCAAAACCATCCTCATACCCCAAGCTGTATTAGATAGATATCAGAAGGAGAGGCTACATGTTCTCCTATAGTGTACCTATCGGCTCTTTACAACGGCTTTGAGTTCCTGGAGCCATTAGATCACCTGTAGGCTGCCATTGCCCCTCCGATGTCTGCACTCCTTCCTTTCTCTTGCAGCAGCCGCCCCTCACTGACACAGGGGTTCTAATTTAAAAAACAGAGCTTCTATGTACAGGTTATGCAGGCTAGGTAGGAGAAGGGGGTAGGGGGCGTTTTTTGTTTTGTTTTTAATAGTTATTTTTAGCCGTATTTTCCACTTTGAGACTAGTGAATCACTATAATAAGAATAGTTTTAAAAAGATGTCTCTAATATCTACATTAAATGTCAATATTTTCCTTGATTCTAAACTAAAAATAACACTTTTATTTTAAACCCAGAATGCATGCAACTTAAATCTTTCAATAATTGGCATGTGATAATTATGGTAATGTAGGGGATTGTTGTGGTTTGTGCCATCAGTTTATTTTTCATGATCTGTCCAGCCAGGGAGATGTCCCTTCATTCCTGTCCCAAAGGCACAATGGGAATTTGGAGGACATTAGGAGAATTCACTCTGACAGTTGTCCCTATTACAGGTATCCCATTTGGAGGATTTACCTTCTCTTCTGTTGACAACTGTGAAAGTTTGATTTCCCATCACTTTCTGTCTTGGGGACATTAGTCACCAGGACAAATGAAGAATGTCAATCTCCCCCCCAGTGGGGACACAGCTTTAAAAAAAAAAAAAAAATCTGACAGGTTCTAATCCCCTTTGGCCTATTAATACACTTTATTTGTATGTATGGCTAGCAAGTGAAAAAGCGTCTACACTTTTCTCAGATTTCCAGTAAAATATTTCTAAAGAATTTGAGTATTCTTTGGAGAAATCATCCTGTTAGACATGACTGGAAAAGAGGTTTATTTTAGATTTACTGTTCTGCTTGTCTTCTTAAAATATTTTTCTGTCACTGTTGGCAAAATGATCTCCAGTTAGCAGCAGTGATCCGCACCAATGTTGGCATGTTATGAAAGTGCGATCTTGTTACTATACTTGTGTAGGCTTAAAGACAATAATTTCCTGGGTAAATGATTAAATTCACTGTAGATAAAGAAAACATTCCTACTGTGGTGTTTAACCACTAGCTTCCTAAGCCAATTCTGACTATTCTGTTATACATATAAAAATCGGTATTTTTTTTTGCTAGAAAATTACTTAGAACCCCCAAACATTATATTATAATTTTTTAAGCAGAGGCCCTAAAGAATAAAATGGTGGGTGTTGCAATTTTATATGTCACATGGTAGTTGCGCTACGGTTTTTCAAGCTCAAACATTTTGGAAAAACTACACTTTAATGAATTTTATTGAAAACATACACAATATAATACCCGATATTTTGGTCCAATATAAAAGATGATGTTACACTGAGGAAATAGATACCAAACATTTCACGCTTTAAAATTGTGCACGCCCGTGAAGCGGTGACAAACTACGGTACTTTAAATTATCCATAGGTAAAGCTTTTAAAGCCTTTACAGCTTACCAGTTTAGAGTTACACAGGAGATCTGGTGTTAGATCATAGCTGTCACTTGGACATTCACAGCGATACCTCACATATGTGGTGCGATCACTGTTTACATATGAGTGTGGGAGGGACCCGTACGTTCACCTTTGCATGTAAGCATGGGGGGACCAGGGCACTTTTAAAAAGTGTTTTGGATTATTTCCTTTCTTATTTTTACACTGTACCTTTTTAATTTTTTATTTCTTTTTTGTTCACCTTTATAGCTTTCACAAGGGATGTTGTAATAGCATAGGTAGTGGCAGGTTCTCTTTATGGAGAGATCTGGGCTTTCCTTTGACCTCCAAAGCATTAGATCAAACCAAGATCGCTTTGATCTGCTGCTTCACAAACAAATTGAAAATGGGAGTGATGAAATTCTTGTTTCTTCTGGGTTTTGACATCGCATATTGGGAGGAACAACATCAGTTCTTCTCATTGTTTCCTGGGGAGCCAATGCTGCTGGTTACATCCTTCCTGGGCTCCCCGATCGAATGGGAGAGCCCAGTAATGGTGGCGATGGGAGCCTCTTGTGCCGCCTATGAAAGTAATCCAGCAGCTGTATAGCCACTAGGATTATTTTATGATGTAGGGAAACGGTCACTGTAAAAAATTATACCGGGATCATGTTTGTAGCCTCAACCATGATCCCAGTATAACCATCTAATATTATATATATATATATATATATATATATATATATATATATATATATATATATATATATATACATATATATACATACACATACATATATACACATATATACATACATACGCCGGTATGGATGTGGTTAAAGAAAACCTGTGCTTTGTCCATGCAGGGAAAAGCAATATGATTACTTTAATGCTCCTTTTCACAGCAGCACATTTTTTCTTTCTCTTTTCCTTATTTATAATGGAGAGTGAATATTACTATTCTCTTTGTTTAAAACCTCTAGGTTTGTCCACACTTTTTAACACTCTTCATTGATTTTATTAGTGCTCTGTTAGCTTGTGAGTCCTACAACCCCACATACACTATGTTGTCGAAAGTATTGGGACACCTGCCTTTACACGCACATGAGCTTTAATGGCATCCCAGTCTTAGTCCGTAGGGTTCAATATTGAGTTGGCCCACCCTTTGCAGCTATAACAGCTTCAACTCTTCTGGGAAGGCTGTCCACAAGGTTTAGGAGTGTGTTTATAGGAATGTTTGCCCATTCTTCCAGAAGCGCATTTGTTAGGTCAGGCACTGATGTTGGACGAGAAGGCCTGGCTCGCAGTCTCCACTCTAATTCATCCAAAAGGTGTTCTATCGGGTTGAGCTCAGGATATTCTTGCTTTGTGCACTGCTGCGCAGTCATGTTAGAACAGAAAGGGGCCATCCCCAAACTGTTCCCACAAAGTTGGGAGCATTAAATTGTCCAAAATGTCTTGGTATGCTGACGCCTTAAGAGTTCTCTTCACTGGAACTAAGGGGCCAAGCCCAACCCCTGAAGAACAACCCCACATCATAATCCCCCTCCACCAAATGATTTGGACCAGTGCACAAAGCAAGGTCCATAAAGACATGGGTAAGCGAGTTTGGCGTGGAGAAACTTGACTGGCCTGCACAGAGGCCTGATCTCAACCCGATAGAACATCTTTGGGATGATTTAGAGCGGAGACTGTGAGCCAGACCTTCTCATCCACATCAGTGCCTGACCTCACAAATGCGCTTCTGGAAGAATGGTCAAACACACACACTCTTAAACCTTGTGGATAGTAAACTGTTTACTATTCTTCAGTTTGTGAATGAACAGGAAGCTCTGTAGAGAGCTATTCCTGTTCATTCATTCTATACAGTTAGGGCAATAGAGATTGAGAAATGTGTCCTCAATCCTCTTTCTCTGTCTCAAAAGTAAGACACCATGGGTCTGTTTGGACCCCTAATATTTAACCAAAGCCCCCCAATAGGGCTGCTAAAAAAAATTGTAAAAAAATAATGAAAAAACTAAAAATAATAATAATTATTATTTTTACCAATCACAGCTGACCACAGCGTGTAACCAGGAAGTGCCGGTAAATGGCTTTCCTTTGTTCACGCTGACAGGAGAGCCGATCAGCAGCTCTCCTGTCAGAGGGGAAGTCTGCGCTGATAATCAGTGCATTGATTATCAGCTCTGCCCCCATCAGTGGTGCCCACCACATCTGCCAATCACTGCCCATCAGCTGCTAGTCAGTGACCAACAAAGTGCCAATCAGTGCCCATCAGTAATGCCTTTCAGTACCTCATCATCGGTGCTGCCCATCAGTGCCATCTATTAGTGCCCATCAGTGCCACGTATTAATGCCCATCAGTGCCACGTATTAATGCCCATCAGTGCCGCCTATAGGTGCCCATCAATTCTACATATTAGTGCCTCCTCATCAGTGCAGCCTCATCAGTGCCCGTCAGGGAAGGACAAACTTTTATAACAGAAACAAAGAAAAACTTTTTTTTTTTTTTTTCAACAATGTCGGTTTTATGGTTTGTTAAGCAAAAAATAAAATCCTTAGTGATCAAATACCACCAAAAGATAACTCTATTTGTGGGAAGGAAATTATAAATATTTAGTTTGAGTACAGTGTTGCATGAACGCACAATTGTCATTCAAAGTTTGACAGTGCTGAAAATTGGCCTGGGCAGGAAGGGGTGAAAGTGCCCAGTATTGAAGTGGTTAAGTCTAGGCTGAACACAAGTCTGGCCCTTGCTTAAAGAGGAACTGCAGTCTGCTCACATAATTTGTAACATCTTTGCCATTCTGAAGCTTCCCTCCAACCACTTTACATATTATTTTATATATACTGTGATTCTGTACTTGCCAAATATGCTGCAGAATAATAATTTTAAGAAAAATCTCCTTTTTCCTTTATAAAGCCTTGTGTATGTTTTGCATACAATGTGATGCTCTGTACCTTGTTATCTACCTTATGTACAATCCTCACGTTATTGGTTGGCATGCATACTTTTTACCTCTGCAATGTACAGGAATTTTTTTTCTCCTTGCCAATAAAAAAAGTTTGGATTAAAAAAAAAATATATATATGCTGCAGAAATCTCCCTCCACTGAGTCTGGCTGCATCCATTTTCACTGTGGGCAGCTGAAACTGCTGCCTGTTCACTTCCTGGATTTACACAGAGGCACACCTCCAACTCTGCAGCTCTCAATGGCCCACTTATGACTCAGCCTCCCTCCCTTCCTGGCAAACTCTCATGAGAGTAAGAGAGAGAGCTGTGTATGATGTCATAAGCCTAGGCTTTTTACCAGACAAGAAACATGAAGTGGGCTGTATAAGGTATTTACTGGCAGAAAAAAAATGTTTTACTATCCAAAGTTAAAACAACAAGGACAGAAGATTTAATAGATGTAATCACGATTCCCTTTCCTTCCATTTACTGTAGTGTTTGTTTTTCTATCCATAGCATATATATACCCTGAAAAATCAGCATCCTTATTTGGGATTTCACCTGTAAAGTATGTAGGCTGCCATTTCTAGAAAGAATTGAAGCATTTTAATTTGCATGACAATCAGGCACTAGAATTCTCCGAATATAGTTAGTGGTAATCCGTACAGGTTTTCTCTAAAGTGCATCTGTGACCATTCTGGCTTTAGATAAATGTGGGGTTGATAGTATAGCCACCTTGTGAAGTCTCCTACAGAGAGTATGAGTGAGTGTGATGGGCATCCTTATTGGCCAATGGGAAGGTGAGGAGGACAGAAAAGTCGGGATTACACAGTTACCATATTATAATACAGAACCCCAGAGCTCAAAGTAAATGGTGCACTTTGCTGGATGCCCAGGGCTCTACAATCCACACTGCTAGCTGTTATCATGCATCTGTACATGAGCAGCATTTTTGGCAGATACACGATTATGTCTAATGGGTACTATACACTATTTTTCAAAATGAGATCATAAAATAATCGGCTACTTTACAGTGAGTGGTATGTCCAGATTTTGGCCATACAGGAGAGAACTTCTGATCACCATTTAATGCTACTGCTGCTATTAAAGCAAATATGCTATGTTCATGATCAGTGCCATGATGGAAATGAACACAGGAAATAATGTCCTCCGTAGACTGCAAGTAATTAGTGGAAGTCTGCTTTCAGATGTTTCCCTGATGGGCTCTCGGCACTGTTGTAGGAAACCTGCTTTTTAGAACATCTGCTTGTTTCTCTGAATTTCTAGATTGCTTTATATAGTGTACATTTTCTGCTGGTCAGCACTGGGCTTCAAAGTCAAATGTAGAATTACTTTAAACATATTATGAGGCCATAAAGAGTGCATACATTGATCGCTTTTTACATGTGTGCATGAAGTACAGCTTGCTTTAATAAAGCATCCTGTGTAGATTTTACATTTAATAAGAAGCCTTTACAATGAAGAGCTTTAGGAAATTATGTAAGCTTAAAAAGGAAGCAATCCTTTGATTGCAACATTTTCTATTTTATACATACACCGTAAAATAGAAAAACGTTTGCTTTAAGCGAACTACAAAGTAATATAAAAGTATATCTGTCTTCTTAATTTATTTAGTCTATTTTTTTTACATCTCTGTTCACTCGTGTATATTCATGGTCAGCTGAACAACATTTACTGTATACGTAGAATGGTTTTCGTTAGTATTGGGACCTGCAAAAATGTACCAGTTAGGCTGGGTTCACACTGGTTTTGCCGGCATCGAATTTGCATGACAGGAGGTTAGGACCGGCGCTCTATGGAGCTGGTCCACATATCTTCGAGGCGGTTGCGGAGTGGCTTGGCTCTGAAACAGAGAACAGGGACTCACCGGACCCCTGCTGTGAGCCGCATCCATCGGCAGTGTGAACTCAGTCTTATGCCCCGTAAACACAATAGAATTTTCCGAAAAGGAATGTTCGATGTGAGCTTGTTGTCGGAAATTCCGACCGTGTGTAGGCTGCATCAGACTTTTTCCGTCGGAATTTCCGACAAACAAAAGTTGAGATCTGGATCTCAAATTTTCCGAAAACAAAATCCGTTGTCAGAAATTCCAATCGTGTGTACACAATTCCGACGCACAATAGTCCATACACACTCGGAATCAAGCAGAAGAGCCGCACTGGCTATTGAACTTTGTTTTTCTCGGCTCGTTGTACGTGTTTTACGCCATCGCGTGTTTGACGTTCAGAATTTCTGACAACATTTGTGTGACCGTGTGTATGCAAGACAAGTTTGAGCCAACATCCGTCGGAAATAAATCAAGGATTTTGTTGCCGGAAAATCCTATTGTGTGTACGCGGCATTAGACTTGTTTCTTCAGTGTGTGTCAATGTCCAGACTAATGATGTAGTGCAATATTTTGACACCACATGCTTTTTTATGAACTGAAATAGCAAGACTAAGAGGCCATACTGAATGAAAAAATAGGGTTGCGCCGATGCTGAGTATTTTCACGAGTACTTGTAAAATTGCTCTGATACCCAAAACCGATACCTTTGCGGTGCAATTGAGCCCATACAAAATTAATGGGCTCAAATCACACTGCAAAAAAAAGCATGCGATTTGAATAGGAATGCAATGTAATTCCTGTCTGAATTGCATGTGTGAGCCCAGGCTTGTCACAGTGATTCAGCCTGGGTTCACACAGGAGTGGTAGGGAAAACCGCATGCAATTCGGATAAGAATCACACCACATTCCTGTTCAAATCACATGCGTTTCTTTGCAGTGTGATTTCGGCCCATTTATTTTGTATGGGCTCAAATCGCACGGAAAGGTATCGGTACTCGGTATCGGTGAGTACTTGACAGAAAGTATTGGTACTTATACTCGCCAGTAACAAAAATGGTTTTGGTGGAACCTGGTCATGGATGACTTTTTTTTTTTTTTTCAATCAGTCATTGGGCTGAGGAGAGGAATCATCTTGGCCAGGACATTGGACCCTTACAGTGGGACTCTCTGCTGTCAGAATACACTGATCATTGCCTGCAGCTGGCTGATTGAGAAAAATTCCCCAACAAGCCTGTTCAATTGACATCTATCAAAAAGACATGGGCACACTAGGGTTGCCACCTCATCCCTTTAAAACAGAACACATATTGATTACAGGGGTTCTGTGGCTGATTGAGGTGGTAATTAAACTCACTTGGTGCCTTATCTGCATTAACTTAGCCTCAGGACCTGTGTAATTTATGTGTTTGGGTTTAAAGGGATGAGGTGGCAACCTTAGGGCACACGTGAATTGGGATTTGACTGGCGCCTGCTGAACCCGATCCAATTTTGATCCATCTATGCCCATCTTAACAGATTCTTCCTTCCACACAAAGGAGGTGTATGAAGGAATCCCCTCCCCCCACTGGGACATTGTACTCTGACAGTAGCACCTGCAGCTGTACCAGAATACACTGATCAGCAGCTGCATCCCATTCAGAATTAAAAGTTGTGGCAACCCATGCTTTAAAACACGCTACCACAGTTTATTGTGAATGGCACCCCAACATACTGTGCAGTAGAGCCCAACGCCCACAGTGCACCAGAAAGTATACAACACACATTTTTTTATTGGTTGTGGTGCATTGGCAGCCCATTTATAATGAATGGACTGCCTTAACGCAACACATGTTAATGCATGCCAGAATGCATGTTGACACATTTGCATTAACGTACTGTAACGGAACATTGAAGTGTGAATGGGACCTCAATGTTTTATTTACCAGACCAAAAAGGAGCAGATAAGGTTTACATACACTTTAGGCCCCTTTCACACGATCGGACCGTTCAGGTCCCCCTGTCAGTTTTGACGGCGGACCTGAACGGGCGATCCATGTTAGCCTATGGAGCGTCGGATGTCAGCGGAGACATGTCCGCTGACATCCGACCCCGTCCGATCCGCTAAAAGCAGACGGATGGCTCTACGTCCAGATCCGTCGCTATCGGATCGGGTGAGATCTGACGAAAACGGACACGCTGTCCGTTTTCGTCCGATCCCTCCATAGGCGGCAGCGGCGCCTGACAAGCCCCTCCCCGCTCAGTGAGCAGAGAGGGACCTGTCATCCGCCAGCTCAGCGGAGATCAACGGACAGATCTCCCGCTGAGCCGGCGGACCGAGGCGGGCTCCGTAGAAACGGAGTCCGCCTCATGTGAAAGGGGCCTTAACCTCAAGCCTCTCAGGTCAATTCTGCAACAATGGGAGATATATTATTGACACATTTTGCTTAGGTAAAGTCTATGTGCAGATATATTATTTAACATCCTCTACAACCCTGTCCTCAGGGCCCACTAACAGGCCAGGTTTGCAAGATAACTGAAATACTTCACAGGTGATATAATTTGCTCCTCAGTGATTGCAATATTCTAGTCCGCATCTCCCCAAGGTAATACATAAAACCTGGCCTGTTAGTGGGCCCTGAGGACAGGGTTGATGACCACTGTTCTACATAGTCTACCCCCCCCCCTTCAATGTATCATTAATGCCAGACTCATCCACCTTGCCATTCTCTCTGTGCCTGCTACTCCTCTGTCAATCCCTCCACTGGCTTCCGCTCATCCAGCAAATTAAATTCAAAATACTAACAACTTACAAAGCCATCCACAATTTAGCCCCCAGCTACATCACTAGCCTAGTCTCAAAATACAAACCTAATCTTTCTATTTGTTCCTCTTAAGACCCCCTGCTTTCTAGCTCCTCATCACCTCCTGCCATGCTTGCCTTGAGGACTTTTACAGAGCCTCTCCAATCCTATGGAACTCCTTACCCCAATCTGTCCAATTATCTCCTACTCTATTAGCTTTTAGACGATCCCTGAAAACCCTTCTCTTCAGAGCAGCCTATCCTACCCACCCCTAACTGTATTTTCATTTTCTCCATCAGCTCATCCCCCACAGTTATTACCTTTCGTTTCCACTTGACCCTCCCTTCTAGATTGTAAGCTCTAATGAGCAGGGCTTATGATCCCTCCTGTGTTTTGTAAGTGTACTGTCTGCCCCATGTTGTAAAGCGCTGTGCAAACTGTTGGCGCTATATAAACCCTGTAAAATAATAATAAGCCTGAAAACTATTGAATTATACTTCGAAATTACAGATGTTTTCAAAATTAATATTTAGCGGGTTACAATTTCTGACATACTAAAGCATGTGAAACAGTTTAATACATGTTACATGCTGTTCTGTTTTTTACATTTGTTTGATGACATTTCTTTTTTCATTTCTTGTTTAGGGCCTGAAAAGAAGTGAACAAAGTGCAATGCTTGAGCTGTTTCGACAGCGACTTCCAACACCTCCTTCTGGTTCTGAAAACAGTTCTGTCGGTCTGCAGACTCCGACGCCTGAGCAAGAGTCGTCACGCATCCGAAAACTGGAAAAACTCATCAAGAAGCGGCTTTAAACCAAGCACCGTGACCTGTGGACTCCACAGTGGCCGGTTTAGCTGTATTGCTAGCAAATCTGCTGTAAACACTCTGACAGCCACCCTATTATGCTGTCACATCCCTTCTAATTGATCATTTTAAGTGTCACTGGAGTAGGATTTGAGCCAAAGAATGCCGATTGGAACTGACTAAACAGTATGACTTTGTCTCTGTCTAGACAGAACATATCTAGATCAGTCTTTCCCTCAAGCACGGTAAAAACACTGCGAGGGAGTATGCGGTCATGCAGGATTGTTCCTCCTGCTTTTTCGGTTTGGTTTTGCCCAAGGCTTGTATGCAAGTACATAGCTTTGCGTCCAGTCTATTTAGGGAGACACTTCTGTTCCTGCTGTGTCTAACCACTGAAACACATTGCAAGCATAGCAGGTTCTAGCAACTTATGTTAAAGTGGTATTGCTTTCCGTTCTACATCCAGCTGTTACATGAAAACAATGTGACAGCCTTGACACCTGATTCCGCTCAATGCCAGCAAGTTTCATTAAGTGTTAACAGGTTTATGCTGTACAAATAATGGAGCTTTGCTTAGACCAATACATTGGGTGGATTGTTCAGAAAGAATCTTGGCCGGCCTGTTTAAACTTAAATAGCTCTTAGTTAATTGATGAAGTTAGATGAAAGCTAGATACTTAACGTGCATAATCATATTTTGTCTCTTTGCAGCCATGAACCTATAAGATTAGACACAGATATTGTGTGTGTGTGTACTGGCAATATGCATCCTCCCCTCTCCCACCATCCCCTTCCTTGTTTTATATTGTAGTACAAACTCCTGAGACATATGATAGTGTTAGATTTATGAGATTATGGTGCCTTGTTATGCCTAGAACACACGATAAGAAAATCAGAGGAAAAATACTATTTTCAGAGCGATCCTCCAATCATCTGTTCATTAGTACACAGCTTTCAAGAGCTGGTCACCACAGTTCATGTGAAAATACCTGAAGGGACTAACATAAAAAATGTTCCCATATGATTACAGAACCAACGTTTTTTTGTGTAATTAGTGTGATATTTGTATGAAAAAGAATTGTGTGACCAAGACCGCACATGCTCGGAAATAAAAGAATATATTACAATATAAAATACATTACATCACTTCCGAAGTTGTATTCTGTAGTACGAGAAGTTTATTCACTTTAGTATATGGTTTTCAATATGGGACTAGTATGCAAAAAAAAAAAATCAGACGGTCATTCGTTCGATATTCTTATCGTGTGTATGCTTATCGAGGTAGCTATACACAAAGCAGACTGTTCCAGTGCAATTATACAACAATTTCCGGGATATAATTAAAAGAGACGTTTGGGTTTGTTTTGTTTTTTCAAAATCACACTTACCTAGGTGGAAGCAGCATCAGTTCCCCGCCGGCTTTAAGACTAAGAACTTAACGATCAAAGACCGCTGATCGCTTGGTTCTCAAAGCCTTGTGAGGAGAGAGCTGGTGACTGTCAGTTACCGCTCTCTGCACTGCCCCCCACGCATACTGGAGCACTAGGCTGTGGAGGGGGCGGGAGCAGCTGGCCGGGTGTCGGTCCAGGGTTGTGGGCGGATCCTGACTTTATTGTCCCGATCTTGCCCAAGCCTGGACCGGCTCTGTGAACTCAGCTGCCTGCTGTCTGCTGAAAATGGGTCACAGGAGTGCAGAGCGAACTGCACTCCTGTGATCCACAGGGGAAGTACAGTCAAACAAGCTTTGGCTGTACTTCTCCTTTAACAGTGCATGACCTATGGAGATTTTATGGGTACTAGTCTCAGTTAATTCAGGGGAGACAATTTTGGTGCAACACTATGCTGCTATACAACTTGAACTTCTACTGTTCAGGGATTGTCACTGCATGGAATACTTTGAATAGTATATGTACATTTTTGATGAATGAGCGATCGCTTATGATCATATAGAAAAGAACCTTCCATGGATGACCAGATAAAAGTTCACAATGACCAGACAGATCATCAACCTGTTAATTTTAACATCTCTGAATTACCCCTTCCTCATCACAATGATTCATCAGCTGCAGCAGCCATAAATCAAATTGTACAATTTCAATGTATTTCATCAAAGTGCTGTTTTTGAAAAAAAGTAACATGCAAACATGTTTCCAAACATATATTAACTCTAATATCACTAAACCGTGCACAACCATATTATTCCAAGCAGTTCTCAAATATGTTGACATCTTGATTAAAAGCATGCATGGCCAACAAGGAGAATATGAAGTATGTGACACTCCAAATGAAAGTTTAAAATGCCACTTTTTCAAACCAAGCTTTGTCTTCTCCATTGCTAGTAGCATATGTAATATACAGTTACATCATACGTTGCTATATCCTTTTTATGTGTTATTACCAATGTTGCTTGACTTGTTAGTTTTACAGTTCTATTTTAACTGGCACACCACCAAGAAGTAGTAGTATTGTAACAGAATATTCACTAAAGATTTGTTGTTCAATTTATAGAAAATAGTCTATCAATCTAAAGGCTGGTACACATGTGCCGAATATCCAATGGTTTTGGCTGGTTCAACGGAAACCAGCCGTCATTTGGCCAGTGTGTACAGCAGCCTGTCTGACAGATTTCAGCCAAACGTCCGGCTTCTGTCGAATGGGCATGCTGGAAAACCAGCAGCCAACCGGCATCCAATCAGTGCTCATGTCCTGGCGGGAGGGGGCAGTCCTGTCAGAACACTACAGCTTAGCCGGGAGATTGCTGTACTAACATGGCTTGTGTTAGTACAGTGACCTGTCAATGTTTTTCTTGTTCAGCCCGCTGGGGCTGAGCTTATAGTGTGTACCTGCATTAATAAGGAAAAAAAGCAATATGCAAATACAGTAATCTGTAATGTGAAATCCGGGTGCTGGGACTTACACTAGATAATGATTGCTCTTTACACTAGATTGAGTTTGCCTGTTGCAATTAATTAATCATAAACTCCTGAATAGATGGTTTCCTACATGGGTAAAATAGGGTGCATACTTTTGCATTACTTTTTTGGGTAACTATGAATACATTTATTTAAGAGGAACATAAAAGGGCTGTATTTATTTAGGGATTATTATGCAGAAATGTGGGATACATTTTTGCACAATAATCCCATTTATTACCATAGCTAAAACGAATCCTTCTAGATTTTGCTCATAAGACCCCTTTCACACTGAGTTGCTTTTCAGGCGCTTTCACGCTAAAAAAAAGCACCTGAAAAGCTCACGAAAACCTATTTCCATTAAAATCAATGATTGCTTTCATACTGGGGCAGTGGGCTGGCAGGGCGGTGAAAAAACACCCCTCTCCATTGAAATTAATGAAAAGCTCTAAAAAAGCACCTGAAAGGGTCTTCAAAAGCACTCAAATGTTTTTACTGGCAGTTTAGAATCTCCTCAATGTGAAAGGGGCCTAAACTGCACATCATAACGGTGTGTTTTCATGTTCAAAGCATTGGGTCAGTGAAAATTGATATTTCAGTTTTCAGTTGATGCTGCAGAGCTAATTCGCCCAAGGATTCTTAAGCAAGTTCACAGGCCTTATATTCATGCTGTGTGCAGTAGAGAAGGTTCTCTCTCTCCATCTCCATGCATTTAGTTTGTCTTGTAATATTGGGAATACAACAGGAAGAGTAAGAACACCTCACACTGGGGGAGATTATCAATCCAGAGGGGGCAGTAAAGCCATGACTTCAGATAGAGCCTCCCAAAGAATGACTTGGCCCTCCAGATTCCATTCATAAGCAAAATACCATCCTCAGATGGGCTAAAAAGGTCTTTCCATTTTGTTTAGAGGGCCTTCGGTGATAATCTGAGAAGGATTATATCTTTGCTGCTACCAAGATGTAGACTTTTTTTGGTGGCATTTTGTATTGGTAAAGAGAAAGCAAAACGGGACTTAACTGAGAAATCTGGAGACTGAAGTAGATTAATGCTCCAGGATGGCCTCTCCCAGGTAGAATCTGGGAGTCAGACCCAGGGCTCATTCAGTAGACCTTAGCTCCAAAACAACTTTATAACAATAAAAAGTACGTTTTTTAAATTGAAAATGTTACAGCATATTGCAATAGATCAGTGGTTTATTCATGCAGACTTATAGGTCCAGTTTTAGAAGTCTGTGAAAAATCTAAAGATGCCCTTTTTACACGTGGTTATGGTCTTAAATCTGGTGTGTGAGGCATGCAACTATTATCAGTTCACTTTTCTTCTATTAAAAAGTAATTTAATACCTCTATTTAATGGATTGTATTAGGTTTGGCCCTGTCTGTTTTATTGAATAATGTAAACTCTCTTGGCTGTGTGCTATATTCATTTCTTTGTACATAAGTGTGCCACTGCTCCACAAGCACTACAATGGTACACCATGTTTTCTAGCTGCTGCAAACCTGTAAATGGATGCCTTAGATGTACATTTTATTTTGCAGAGCTAGTGGAAGGATTAATGTGGAATTGCAGACAATGTTCAGTTATTTGCCTAATAAAACCTATTGAATTTTATTCCAGAGTGGTGATTACTTTTTGATGATGTGCTGTCTGAATCATACTCCTAGTTGTGCAGCTTTCATAGGGTCTTTTTATATGGGTTTCCACTGGCATTTTCAAATACATTGGGGCGGCTTTGCTCTGAAGGTGCTTGTTAAAGTAAAACCCTGTGCCAAGGCTTAGAAATATGCAAATACCTGAATATTCAAACAAACAAAAAAAAAAAAATAACGTTAATCCAAACCTTTACTGACCTCTACAGCTTTAGGCTGGGTTCACACTATCTTCGGATGTGACTCACAGCAGGGGTCCGGTGTGTCCCCGTTCAACGTTTCAGTCCGAATTTGTGGCTGAATTCGGACAACAAACGGACCAAAAGACGCACAGGACTCTTGTGCAAATTCGCTCTGGAGCCCCAGCTAGAGTTGCCACCTCATCCCTTTAAACCAATATGAATTACACAGGTTCTGAGGCTAGTTTAATGCAGATAAGGCACCAAGTGAGTTTAATAACCACCTTAAACCAACCTGTGTAATTAATATGTGTTTGGGTTTAAAGGAATGAGGTGGCAACCCTAGCCCCAGCGGAGACATGTGAGCCGGCTCCATAGAGAGCCGATCAAAATCTCCTGCTATTGCGAATTGAATGTGGAGAACCTGCATCCAATTCGCAATCATATGAACCCAGCCTTAGGTACTCTGGGGGAAATCATCATTGAGTTTAACGTCAGAAGCACTGAAGTGGCTTGAGTTCTCTCAGACAACCCACCCCCTTCTCCCAGGTCACCTGCGTCGTGTTTGAATTAGAGACTGGAATGCTGCTGAGGCACTCCCATGGGAGGAAAGGAAGGTGCGCTGTGGTGTTGGGAGAGGGACTTCAGTGTTTCTGCTGTAGATTTTGAGGTTGAATTGCTCCACAGTGTCTCTAGCTACAGAATTTGTTTTGAATATGGGTTATTTACTGCCTAAGAATATGGAAATACCCAATTGTACATAGCCTGGCTACAGGTTCACTATAAGGGCCCTATTACACAGATACATTTTTCCTGCGTTTTCACCTTGCAAGAAAAATACAGGAAAAATGTTTCCCTTTAAATCCTATGGGACTTTTCACTCCACTGAGCTGCAGTGCGTTTTGAAAAGTCCTGCTTACTGCATCTTTGGTGCGGTTTTGAAAACTGCACCAAAAACGCAGCTTCCCATTCAAATTAATCGAAATCGCAGTAAAAACGCACCCGCGATTTGCATTTTTAGTGCAATTTTGAGACACTTGCCCATTTTTCACAGGTGCAGGCGGCCCAAAAAATGCAGGGGACACGCATCTAAAACACAGAAAAATTGCGGTAAAAATGCATATGCGTTTTTACCATGATTTTGCTGCAAAGCACTGTGAAAGGGGCCTAAAGGGAAAAAAAATACTTAAAACCAATATAAGGGAGCATTTGTATATTTTCCTGTCTCTAAATTGGTGTTAGTTCCTTAAACAAAACAAAAAATACAAAAAAGAAATCTCTCAGGGATAAATATTCATTACAAAGGCTTTATTAATTACCATTAAAATAATGTGCTTCATATTAACTCATACGGTTAGCTTTAAAATAAGACAATGTAGTCTATAGCACATTTACAGCCTGTTTACAACAGCTCATGTTATGTATAGGCGACGCAATGGTTATAACACATTGCGCAGTTTACTTTTTCTTTTTTTTAACTTTATTGAAGTGTCACAAAACAATACTTCAGTCTACTCTATGCACCATAGCACATTGCACTGTGTAGAAGTGCAGACATGCTGCATTCTTACTTGTGACCTCTATCAGTGTCTGTCCGAGCACTGGTTAAAGCTTGTATGAGGAGTTTTCACTCTCCTCTGACTGTCCTATGAGGCTGCATGACACCTGACCCTCTGTCTGGACAGTGCTGATTGGCCCTGTGCTGATCACATGCACCCCCCAAAAAAAAACTCTCTAGCAATACACACCAAACTGAGCATGTGCAGAGTGCCCCCAAGGCTCTGTACTATCAGCAGATGGATTGGGGACAGTGGAAAAAGAGGAGGATCAGAGAAGACAGAATCAAACCGCCTTTTTACACAATGCAGAATATTAACCCCTTAGGTTCCACAGAGTATAACAAGCATGCTTTACTGCATTGACAGACTGATTTTACTTTGGGTTTAGTAACACTTTAACAAACACCAGCACACCTGCAGCTGTAAAAACATTAAACGCGATTTAACAAGGCTTAACGCTGTGTTAAGCCTCGTCTGGCGTTTCTGTCTCTATTCAAAACCAATGGTTCCCTATGGGAGCCCATTGATTTGAATAGAGGTCGTACCAGAAGTCGGATCAGGAGGATCCAACTTGCGGTGTGACTTGTGTGCTGAGAATCTTGAGGAGGGAACCCGGGGAAAATTTTTTTTTTAATTTGCGTGAGGTTCCCCCACCAAGACTATACCAGACCCTTCGGTCTGGTATGGATCTTAAGGGGAACCCCCTAACACCAAAAAAAATGCCGTGGGGGTCCCCCCAAGATCCATACCAGACCCTTATCTGAGCACGCAGCCCGGCAGGTCAGGAAAGGCGGGACAAGCGAGCGCCCCCCCCCCCTCCTGGATCATACCATGCCACATGCCCTCAACATGGGGGGTTGGTGCTTTGGGGCAGGAGGGGCCCTGTGCCCCCCACCCCAAAGCACCTTGTCCCGATGTTGATGAGGACAAGGGCCTCTTCCCGACAACCCTGGCCGTTGGTTGTCGGGGTCTGCGGCGGGGGGCTTATCGGAATCTGGGCGCCCCCTTTAATAAGGGGTCCCCCAGATTCCGGCCCCCCACCCTATGAGTATGAGGTACATTGTACCCCTACCCATTCACCTGGGGAAAAAAGTGTCAATAAAAAAACACACTACACAGGTTTTTAAAGTAATTTATTAGGCAGCTCCGGGGGTCTCTTTCAACTTCTCCACTCTCTCCGGCCTCTTCTCCGCGCTCTCCGGCCTCTTCCCCCACTGTCCGGTGTTTTCTGCCAGGCTCCTCCTCTATCTTCTGTTCTTTTGCCCGCTCTTTTGCTAGCTCTTGCCTGGTCTTTTCCGTTGTCTTCTTCCCTCTTCTCTTCTTCCAATGTTGACTCGACGCTCTCTCCCGCTGTAATGCCATGTGCGCGGTGTGCAATGACTTATATAGGCATGGGGCGGGGTCATCGGGTGATGTCATCTGGTGACCCCGCCCCTTATGACATCACAGTCCCATCATACCCTGGGAAGAAGAGAACAGGGAAGAAGACAACGGAAAAGACCGGGCAAGAGCTAGCAAAAGAGCCGGCAAAAGAACAGAAGATAGCGGAGGAGCCTGGCAGGAGAGGCCGGAGAGCGCAGAGAAGAAGCCGGAGAGAGCGGAGAAGTCAGAAGAGAAGAGAGCCCCCCTGAGCTGCCTAATAAATTACTTTAAAAACCTGTGTAGTGTTTTTTTTTATTGACACTTTTTTCCCCCAGGTGAATGTGTAGGGGTACGATGTACCCCATACTCATTCACATAGGGTGGGGGGCTGGGATCTGGGGGCCCCCTTTTTAAAGGGGGCTCCCGGATTCCGGTAAGCCCCCGCCCGCAGACCCCGACAACCAACGGCCAGGGCTGTCGGGAAGAGGCCCTTGTCCTCAACATGGGGACAAGGAGCTTTTGGGTGGGGTGCCGCAGGGCGCCCCCCTGCCCCAAAGCACCCACCCCCCCATGTTGAGGGCATGCGGCCTGGTATGGTTCAGGAAGGGGGGGACGCTCGCTCGTCCCCACCCCTTTTTTCTGACCGGCCGGGCCTGCGTGCTCGGATAAGGGTCTGGTATGGATTTGGCGGGGACCCCCACGCCGTTTTTTCAGCGTAGGGGTGCCCCTTAAAATCCATACCAGACCGAAGGGACTGGTATGCTCTTGGAGGGGAACCCATGCTGGTTTTTTATTTAAAATTTGGCGTGGAGTTCCTTTACTTTAATTACTTTAAAGGGATCCTGTAGAAATCCTGATCTGGAAGTTGCCATTGCTGGAGTAGTGAATAACCGAAATAATGAAGAAGGGTAAAAATGTAAAACAATGACAGCTCCCATATTTTTATCCCATGTGCCATTTAAAGTGTTACTAAACCCACAACAGTAAAATCAGTGTGTATATGCAATAAAGCATGCTTGTTATACTCACTGTGGAACCTAAGGAGTTAATCATCCGCATTGTGTAAAAAGACTGTTTAATCCTCCTCTTCTTGCATTGTCTCCAAAACATGTCCAGATAAAACAGTTAGTGGAGTCAGTCTGCACATGCTCAGTTTGCTGTTTATTGCTAGAGAGTTGTTTATTTTTCTTGGAAGAATGTATGTGATCAGCACAGGGCCAATCGGCACTATCCAGACAGAGGGTCAGGGGTCCTTCATCCTGATAGAACAGCCAGTGCATTATGAAAACTCTTCCTACAAGCTTTAACCAGATGCTAATAGAGATCACAAGACTGCTATAACTGCTGATGAGAAAAGGTATTTATCAGTTTATATTTACTAAAATTATTGTATTTCCATGTTCTGTGTACTGTGGGAGACCAGATATAGTGAATGCAGGGTCCTGGGTTTAGTAACACTTTAATGACAAAATCTTTGCAACGTATACTATATTCTAAGTTAATTACACCTGACATGAACTTGTCACGGATAGCTAGGTCAACCAACACCCTCAACTCTGCAATCATTCTATCCACTCTTGACTGTTTAAGGGTTTGCTAATCTGCGCTACAACAGCTACAAGGTTAGTTCAGTCTGTAACAAGACAATGGCTTCTTCCCAACAGCTTTTAAAGAGTCACTATGCATGCAACAGTGCCTTAAAGACCAGTTTATTAATGTTCTAGTTTAACATTTTAAAGGACAGAACTGCGAATTATATGCATAATGCAACAATGTTATTACAAGAAAATATACTGATTTGTCATTACATTTAGTTCCCATTCTGTAGAGATCAAACTTCAGTATTTTGTTTGGCAGTACTCCAGGGTGCCCTCAATAATAACAACTGGAGCCTACATTCTACAACGGCTGTATTTAGTTTCTTTTCTGCAGCTCTTGCTGTAGGAAAACTTTTGCACCAAGTATTATCATGGTGTGAATTTATTGATCATCTGAATGTCCTATAAATGTGTTTGGATTTTTACTAGAGAAAGCTTGATAGAAAGTGATAGTATAGATCAGATCAACATGTCTTCTGGTAAGACCAAACTTTTTATGGTTCTTAAGGGACATCCTGCCTTAATTACCCCCAGGAGAGCATTAGAATTGATCAATTCTTTTCCGTATAAATTATTGTAGCTAGTTAAAACTGGACAACAAATTGCATGGATTTTTATTATGTAGACACTAATGCCTAGTACACACGATGAGAAGATCGGGCGAAAAATCCCACTTTCAGAGTGATCGTCCAATAATCTGATCATTAGTACACAACTTTCAAGAGCCAATCATGACAGTTCATGCAACAGTTATCCGAAGAGACAAGCATGTTTCTTGTACGAAAACAGAAAGAAAAGAATTTTGTGTAATTCGTATGGTATTTGTACGAAAACAATTGTGTGACCAAGACCACGCATTTTCGGAAATGAAAATACATACTATAAAATACGTTACATCACTTCTTAAGTTGTATTCTGTTGAACAAGAAATTTTGTAGCTTTAGTATACCTTTTAGTATTGTTTTTTGATATGAGACTAGTATGCAAAAAAAAAGCAGGTGATTATTTGTCCGATATATTTTTTATTGTGTGTACTAGGTTTAAATCTTAGCACAGTAGAGTTTGTTGCACCCCTCCTTTATGGGAGAGAAAGAGTGGGCTCGCCTCCAGTATGGAGAAGGCTAGCATTTAACTCAGGGTGATACCATGGCCACAGTGGGGAGGGTTACATGACAAGGAAGGGCATCAGTCACTTTAGGATTTTGAAGTTTTATCGCTCTGGTTTACAGGGAGAGAGGGTTGGGGTAAGGTCTCCAGTAGCAACCAGGCTTCCAGACTTAATAGCTTAAACAAAAGGGAGAACCCCAATGAGCAGCTAACAATTGTCCCAGGTTAGTTACCACCCAGGAAAGATAAATTTAGTCACCCACTAAAGTACAGGGTGGCTATAAGTTTTTTTTTTTACTAGAGCAGAAGGTATCTGTACCTTTCTGGGTTATACTTTCTTATTACCACTTGTGTACCACCCCATGCACATATATGGCAATGGGGCTGCCACTCTGCGCCGGATCACGTGTGTACACAATCCGGCATTTCTGGGTAGGGGGGCGCACGGGTGCTGCCCCATCTGTGCTGTGACACAAGTTGGTCAGCAGGTCCCGGCAATGATTTATGGCTGGGACCTGCTGATCGGCTTAGTGAACCACAGTGCTGAGTCCCATGTTTACTAACAATACAGGGGTCTGTACACGTAGCAGCAATGTGGCTGTTTTCTTTCCTCCCTGCAAAGGGAGAAAAATCAGCCACATCGATTAGTAAAAGCAGCACATATTACACATTGTTAGGCACATAGCATATATCATAGCACTGATCACTGTATTAGTGTCACTGGTGATGTCAGTCAGTTCCCACCCAGCGTCAATTAGTGTTAAATTGCCTGCCGCGTTATCACAGTCCCACTATAAGTCACTGATCACCATTATCACTAGTATAAAAAAAAAAAAAAAAATTTCAGTATACAGTATCTCACACAAGTGAGTACACCCCTCACATTTTTGTAAATATTTTATTATATATTTTCATGTGACAACACTTAAGATATGACACTTTGCTACAATGTAAAGTAGTGAGTGTACAGCTTGTAAAAAAAAGTGTAAATTTGCTGTCCCCTCAAAATAACTTAACACACAGACATTCATGTCTAAACCGCTGGCAACAAAAGTGAGTACACCCCTAAGTGAAAATGTCCAAATTGGGCCCAAAGTGTCAATATTTTGTATGACCACCATTATTTTCCAGCACTGCCTTAACCCTCTTGGGCATGGAGTTCACCAGAGCTTCACAGGTTGCCACTGGAGTCCTCTTCCACTCCTCCATGATGACATCACGGAGCTGGTGGATGTTAGAGACCTTGCGCTCCTCCACCTTCCATTTGAGGATGCCCCACAGATGCTCAATAGGGTTTAGGTCTGGAGACATGCTTGATCAGTCCATCACCTTTACCCTCAGCTTCATTAGCAAGGCCGTGGTCGTTTTGGAGGTGTGTTTGGGATCATTATCATGTTGGAATACTGTCCTGCGGCCCAGTCTCCGCAAGGAGGGGGATCGTGCTCTGCTTCAGTATGTCACAGGACATGTTGGCATTCTTGGTTCTCTTAATGAACTGTAGCTCCTTGGTGCTGGCAGCGCTCATGCATCCCCAGACCATGACACTTCCACCACCATGCTTGACTGAAGGCAGGACAAACTTGTCTCTGTACACCTCACCTGGTTGCCGCCACAAATGCTTGACACCATCTGAACCAAATACATTTATCTTGGTCTCAACAGACCACAGGACATGGTTCCAGTAATCCATGTCCTTAGTGTGCTTGTCTTCAGCAAACTGTTTGTGGGTTTTTCTTGTTCATCATCTTTGTCCTTCTGGGACAACAGCCATGCAGACAAATTTGATGCAGTGTGTGGTGTATGGTCTTAGCATTGACAGGCTGGCACCCAACCCCAACCTCTGCAGCAATGCTGTCAGAACTCATACATCTATTTCCCAGAGACAACCTCCGGATATGAGCATGTGCACTTTACTTCTTTGGTTGACCATGGCGAGGCCTGTTCTGAGTGCAACCTGTCCTGTTAAACCGCTGTATGGTCTTGGCGCAGCTCAGTTTCAGGGTCTTGGCAATCTTCTTATAGCCTAGGCCATCTTTATGTAGTGCAATAATTCTTTCTTTAAGATCCTCAGAGAGTTCTTTGCCATAAGGTGCCATATTGAACTTCCGGTGAAAAGTATGAGAGAGTGAGAACGATAACACCATATCTAACATACCTGCTTCCATTCACACCTGAGACCTTTTAACACTAATGAGTCACATGACACCAGGGAGGGGAAATAGCTTATTGGACCCAATTTGGACATTTTCACTTAGGGGTGTACTCACTTTTGTTGCCAGCGGTTTAGACATTAATGGTTGTGTGTTGAGTTATTTTGAGGGGACAGCAAAGTTATACAAGCTGTACACTCACTACTTTACATTGTAGCAAAGTGTCATTTCTTCAGTGTTGTCACATGAAAAGATAGAATAAAATATTTACAAAAATGTGAGGGGTGTACTCACTTGTGTGAGATACTGTGTATACCATAATTTGTAGACCCTATAACTTTTACTGCATACGGTGTTACATGACCGCACAATTACCAGTTAAAGCGTAGCACTGCCGAATAGCAAAAAATGCTCTGATCATAAAGGGGGTAAAACCTTCTAGAAGTCAAGTGGTTAAAAAGGACGCTAAATTCAAACAGTTACCTGCCTGATCTGCTATGAGACTACATTGTACATGACACTTTTACAGAACTAAGAGGACAAAAGCTTGGCTTAAGTAAATTGGTCAAAGCAAAAATACTTATGGGTATAAGTCCTGTCTAATTGTGAAGTGCCTAACTTATGTAAATAAATTGGAATATGCTGTTCAAATAATAATTAGGTTTAAGAGATAACCAATTGTAATTCTTGGCAAATTAGGATTTTAATTATGATGTGTAATTAATACATTTTTTTTTACTTTATTTTTATCTAATAATCCTGTGAATAACACACTTTCTATCCCTGGGTGGCTGTGCATGTTCACTCCACAGTGTCTATGGAGGGAGCCATGGTTTTCACCCATATTGGACATCAAACATACAGTATCTTCCTTTGTTCATCTGTATTACAAGTGTATTTTTCATAGCTTGCTAAAAATGTTCTTAGCCTGAAAAATGAAAATGGCTATCTAATCTGAAGTATATTACATTTCTTATTCTTGCATTTAGGTATCCGTTAAAAGAGAAGGTTTCCTGATGCAAGAAGTAGAATATTAGAAGAATTAAAATAGCGCAAAATTTGGACAAGTCCTGTAAGAACTTTAATAATCAAACATGTAAATAAAAAGACTAAGGCTAGCCAAGAATGGAGCACATTTTTTTCCTGGAACCACATGTTGTAAAATCTGGCAGGCTGGTTGTACCCAAGTTGCCCATACATGGTTTGAATCTCAGCCACATTCAGCAGGATTTGAACCGCCTATGGCTGACCTAAGTGTTTTAGAACTCAAAACTCCCCATTCATTGTAGCTTGTATGGTGACAGCGAGTCTGCGTTTGTACTGGATGGCTGTTGCAGCATAAAACTAATAGCACTAGGAATTGGGTTGCCAAAAAATGCAAACCTAGTTTAATGCTTTTATTGGACAATTAGGCACTGGGCAGGTGAATTAAATGAGCAAACTCTACTGTTCATGTGTTCACTACATCACCTAAAAGAACAGGATAGTTGTGAATATAAGCATTACCCTCCAATGATGTCCCATCCATTCAGCGATGGGGTGATGGCTTTGTGGTTTGCGGAGTGATCAGGTCTTTTGTAAGTTAACATGTATATCTATTGCAGCATTTTTGAAAGTTTCAGGTGTGCCACATATTCTATAGACAAAATATTGTGTGGAAACTGCTTTGATTCTAACAGGCAAGGCCATTAGTTATGTCTCAATTGTAACAAAGAATGTCTGAGGTACTTCATATTAGAGATTACTGTGTGGTACATTGAAGCCTTAAAAATAAGAGATGATAATAATATAGTTGGGAAGGGCAGGGGAGCGTCTCATGCTTCTCAGATGGAATCTTTCTGTTCTCAGTCTGCAGAGATGTTCTAGATTTTTTGTTTATTTTAGGAGTGGAGGTGACAGATGGGGCTTTTTTTTATGTCACAAACAGAGAGATGGGACAGTAGAAACCTTGTCCTTACATGTATATAGTAGTCCTGACAGAAGACTTTTGACACAGCCAAGAAGTAATTTACACCATATAAACCACTAAACATTAGACATTGTCCAACCACGCACGCATGGCCTGTCTGGCTAGAAATATTTTCTGGTGAAAGATCTCTTTACAAACTTGCATGGTTCACATCACTTTGTTGTTCTCCATTGGGTGCCTCCAGCTTGCCTCTTGTACAGCAAGCTATAGCCAAGATGTCAATGACACCCCAACTTTCTGTGATGACCATGTGTTGCTCCTCTTTGCATATGTCACAACACATACGGGAGAGTTTGGTTGCTGACATTTGACATATATCTGATATTAATGGCTGTTTAACCTGGCCATAGATGGTTTGAATCTTGGTCGGTTCAGCAGGGACCAGCCGAGATTCGAACCATGTATGGGCAGGCTGAATGTACCCAAAATCGATTGATCAACTTGGATACAAACAGCCTGTCGGATTTTACATGTGATTATTGCTAACAGCTGTTATAGCCATTCGCAATAATCACTGTGTTCTCCCAGCAAGATAGCTTACCGCGCCACCCTGCCGATAGAATACAATGGCTCCGCGGGAGAGATTCCCCCATCAATACTGACTGTGTTGATGGGGGAATTGAGCAAAATTGCTCCATCTTTGGCCGATCTTAATTTTCTTAAACTGCACATTTTACACAATGTCTGATGGATTAGGTTATGAAGGTTCTGATATACTCTATATTGTCAAAAGTATTGGGTCACCTGCCTTTACACGCACATGAACTTTAATGGCATCCCAGTCTTAGTCCGTAGGGTTCAATATTAAGTTGGCCTGCCCTCTGCAGCTATAACAGCTTCAACTCTTCTGGGAAGGCTGTCCACAAGTTTTAGGAGTGTGTCTATGGGAATGTTTGACCATTCTTCCAGAAGTACATTTGTGAGGTCAGGCACTGATGTTGGACAAGAAGGCCTGGCTTGCAGTCCCCACTCTAATTCATTCCAAAGGTGTTCTATCGGGTTGAGGTCAGTGCTCTGTGCAGGCCAGTCAAGTTCCTCCACCCCAAACTCGCTCATCCATGTCTTTATGGACCTTGCTTCGTGTACTGGTCCAAATTATTTGGTGAAGGGGGGATTGTGGGGTTGCTTTTCAGGGGTTGGGCTTGGCCACTTAGTTCCAGTTAAGGGAACTCTTAAGGCGTCAGCATATCAAGATATTTTTGGAAAATGTCATGCTCCCAACTTTGTGAGAACAGTTTGTGGATAGCCCCTTCCTGTTCCAACATTACTGCACACCAGTGCACAAAGCAAGGTCCATAAAGACATGACTGAGTGAATTTGGGGTGGAGGACCTTGACTGGCCTGCACAGAGTTCTGACTTAAACTCGATAAAACACCTTTGGGATGAATTAGAGCAGAGACTGTGAGCCAGGCCTTCTCGTCCAACATCAGTGCCTGACCTCACAAATGCTCTTCTGGAAGAATGGTCAAACATTCCCATAGACACACTATTAAACCTTGTGGGCAGCCTTCCCAGAAGAGATGAGGTTGTGTATAGCTGCAAACGGTAGGCCAACTCAATATTGAACCCAACGGACTAAGACTGGGATGCCATTAAAGTTCATGTGCGTGTAAGCGTGCCAATACTTTTGACAAATTAGTGTATTTAGATGCTAGGAAATGAAAAGGATCTCTTTAATCTAAGCTTGTGAATGCTAGTTTGAAGAGCATCACACTCGGCAAGTATTTACAATGCAGAGAAAAAAAGCACTAAACAACAATCCTGAAACCCTAAAGTAGATCTGTGACAAATCTGGGAACTTAAGTTCTGCTTAAACAGAGATGACTTCAGTAAATCTGCATGTCTAAATAGCTATTTAACAAAAGGGCAGGGAAAAAAGAGAGAAGCGCCAAGCCATTTCTAGTGCAGTATCGTTTTAATAACAAATAGCAAAAGGTTTAAAACAAATAAAATGCACTCACATGGTGCTCAATAGGTAAAGGCATGTCAGGTGAAGCAGTGGAAGAAGCCAAGGAAGCCTTGGATGACAGCAAGCAGCTCTTGCCATGTGTCAGCAGGAGCTGAAGCCTCAAGGAGACTCGGGTCCACGCCGGCAGAGTCTTTCCCCTTGGAGATGTTCCAGAGCGGTCAAACCTTGGTACCGCCTACCACTGTGCTGGAAATTAGAAATTAGATTTTCGAGGCTTCAGCTCCCGCTGACACATGGCGCTCACTGCTGTCATCCAGGGCTTCCTTGGCTTCTTCCACTGCTTCATCTGACATGCTTTTACCTATTGAGCACCATGTGAGTGCATTTTATTTGTTTTAAACCTTTTGCTATTTGTTATTAAAACGATACTGCACTAGAAATGGCTTGGTGCTTCTCTCTCTTTTCCCTGCCCTTTTGTTTGTACAGTCTCCAGGTCCCCAGCCTGTGCCCGAAGCAGCCTTGCCACCAGTAGCAGTTAAATACCAGAGACTTTGTAACTTACTTGACCCTCAAAGACTCTTATTAGGATTGATTTCTATTTATCACTTGGACTGATTTTTCATAACTAATCAGAAATATTTATGTGCTGTATACACTACTCTAAAGTCTTTAGGTTTTAGCGCTGAGCTTTACACTGGCTGTGTACCTTTTCTTTCTTTATGTAGCTGTATTGCTATCTAGGCCATATAGTTATTCTTTTCCTTTACTGTTATATAGATTACAGTATCTCCCTTGAGTTATCTAGCAATAAAGGCATGTAGTATGTTTTAAACCACATGAATAGAATATACTCTATACAAGGTGTTCATATGAAACATCACTATGTTAACATTTTCAGGAAAAATAGACACGTGCTCGCAGCAAGCCCGGGTGACTTTGAAAACTGTGACCTTTTTCACAGGTGGGAGAGCCCAGTCTCCCTAATGCGTCTAATTGTTTTTCTCTTTTTACGGTTTGTTGATACAACTCAAGTTGACGTTCCAAAGACATCATGACAGGTCAGTTTTCTTAATGCATTCAAAATATGTCTGCTTTTATCTGTCTATAGCTAGCTTGCACACCCTGCCACCAGGCTGTGTTTTTAACCTGCAGGTCCAGCTATTTGATTAGCAAGCATAAAATATGGAAAATGCAGCGGAAAAGTTCAGCGTTTGTAATTTTGTCTCCTTATAAGTTGCTTTCAGGGAGCGTCTGATTCCTTATTTTCTTAGCTCCTTCGTCCTCATGACTAACCCAAATCACTGTTTGACTTTTTATTCCTGTGTCTGCTGTTTTGATTTCTTTTTTTTTTATGTAATGGGAGTTGTTCCCTGCTCATGTCTTTTTTCCACCTTCCTGAGTTTATGTGGGTTCCACGAATAGCCTCCCAGCACAATATTCCCATTCACACCATGGCCATATGCTGGACACAAATATTTGCAGTCTTCCTGCGATGGTAACAAAATGAAGTAGAAGTTTTACAGAAATGTAGCAGAATAAACTAGGTTGCATTCTTAAAGGTGACCTGTCACCAAGTAAACAGTTAAGGCATTCAGCAGTCTACTAACAGAAGACCTCTTAATACTTTCTAAGTTGATGATCCAGACCCAAGTTGGTGGAAAGTGAGGTCAAAACTCCTGATATGCATACTTGACCCCAGTCAGTGACTCAAAAAACACTGAAACCAGAGGGTTAACATGACAACCAGTGAGCTAGATTTTTCATACATGGGTCTTTATTAACTTTTAGAGGTGCTTCACTTCACTTTTAATAAATAGATACTCACCTGTCCCAGGATCCAGTGCTGTCCTCACCCGACTGGTTTCTTCACCCAGCTTCGGCCACCAGCGCTGGCATACTAAGTGTGAGTAGCTGGCTGTGACTGCTTTGCGGCTTCACAGCCGGCTGCTCACTGCGCATGTGCAAGCCATGCTGTGCCATCTGATTGGTCCCACCGATTTCTGGGCCCTGTGATGTGTTCCAAAAGGTTACAGAGGAAGTAGGGGGGGGGGGACTTCTATTCAGATTGCTGCAGCAATTTAACTGGAAGTGGGGGAGTAGGTACCTGTTAAAAACAGATGAAGTTCCGCTTTAAGTTAGCCAATAAAGGTTATCACTAAAACTCCAAACTTTCTGCATGCAAATGTCAGTAACTTCAGTTCCTGTATTTTAGTAGTAAACAAAACAGTAGTTAGAGAAGGATAAGAATGACAGTCCCTATAGCTTGTTCATTCACATGTACAGTGGGGGAAATAATTATTTGATCCCCTGCAGATTTTGTAAGTTTGCCCACTTCCAAAAAAATAAAGGGTCTATAATTTTTATCATAGGTGTATTTTAAATGATGAAATAATAGTGTAGCGCTACTAAAAAGTGAAAATAAATCACAAAAAATAGAAAATAAATAACACATCTAAAAAGAAACCAAAAAACAATATAAATTGGCTATGCTGAATATAACCCAGTGGGGGTGTGAGAAAGAATGTCCACAGAAAATCTTAAATGGTATATTCCTCTGGTGAGAGTAATCCCAATCGTGAGATAATCAGTGTAAGGCTTGTCTGTAGTCAACAACAACGGAACTCAAGTTATAAATGGGTACTCTTACAGGCTGTGATGGACCCCAAATGCCATACGACAGAGGGATCAGACAGGCTTGAAATCTTATATTATGTATATCAGATGTTGTTGTATTCATCAGATGTCGCTCAGATACTGGACACAGATGGAAGAACCCGTTCATAGTGGTATCCTCAGCTCCTGGACCGTGAAGGCTCCAAGTACTCCCCTGTTGAATAGCCATCTTCAACAATGTTCCGTGAGGGCTCCAGGGAATGATCATGTAAAGCAGAAGGAAGGAGAAGGACTCCAATGGTGCAGGTCAAAAACCAATGAAGTTTATTAAGAATAAAAATTCAGATGGTAAACACCAATCAATAAAAGTGATCACAGGAACAGGTAAAAATTAAATAAAAGCATTTTATAGATTTACCATTTAAGATTTTCTGTGGACATTCTTTCTCACACCCCCACTGGGTTATATTCAGCATAGTCAATTTATATTGTTTTTTGGTTTCTTTTTAGATGTGTTATTTATTTTCTATTTTTGGTGATTTATTTTCACTTTTTAGTAGCGCTACACTATTATTATATTATACACTTTGAACTTTGTATGTTTGAGTGTTAGCAACTTATGTTCTAATTTAGCGCAGTCTTTTTCCCCACCTCCACCACTACTTTTAAATGATGAAGACAGATATCAACCAAAAATCCAGAAGAAAAAAAACACGATACAAATTAATCTAAATTGAGTTGCAGTCCAGTGGGTAAGATAAGTATTTGATCCCCAAGCAGAACATGACTTAGTGCTTGGTGCAGAAACCCTTGTTGGCAAGCACAGAGGTAAGACACTTCTTGTAGTTGGTTACCAGGTTTGCACACATCTCAGGAGGGGTTTTGGTCCACTCTTCTTTACAGATCTTCTCAAAATCCTTAAGATTTCTTGGCTGTCACCTGGCAACTCAAAGTTTCAGCCCCCTCTATACATTTTCTATAGAATTAAGTCTGGAGACTGACTAGGCCACTCCATGACCCTAATGTGCTTCTTCTTGGCCCCTCAATGCGGCAAAGTCAGCCTGTACCTTTAGCAGAGTAACAATCCCAAAGCAGAATGTTTCCACCTCCATGCTTGACTGTAGGAATGGTGTTCTTAGGGTCATAGTCAGAATTTTAATTCCTCCAAACACAGCAAGTCGAGTTAATGCCAAAGAGCTCAATTTTGGTCTCATCTGACCACAGCACTTTCTCCCAATTCTTCTCTGAATCATTTAGATGTTCATTGGCAAACTTCAGATGGGGCCTGTACATCTGGGGTTCTGGGGTTCCTAGGCTTATTTGCCTTTCTCGGGGGAACTCTGCCTTCCCTGATACCCTCACTTTCTTGATATAGGAAACCTGCTCCTAATACTTTGCCTGATGGGGAACCACCTTTTCCCTCACCGATACCAGTTTTTCCCATCACAACAGGTTTTTTTGGTTTAACAACTTTTCTGAGGTCACCCACGGCAATTAAACCCTTGTTAGCAGTACCAACCAGCAACAGTTCACAAATTCTGATGTCGTCACTTCCAGTACCATCAGTGCTTCCCCCCACAGCTTCTCTGGGTACCTTAATTTGTACTGTTTGCGAATGGCAGGAAAAATCTCTGCTAATGCCACGTCTATTTCGGGCCCTTCCTTCATGTGAGGTCTAGTGGGTGAGGCAGTGTCCATGCCCTCTACTGACCACTGCTCAGTCGCACCTTGGACCGCACCAGCAGGAGTTTTCTTAGTCACCACATCAGGCGGAGATACCTGTGAGGTTTTCAAACGTTCTCCTGAGCGCCTTCCATCCAAACCGGTAACTGGAAGCACCCTCTCAAAGAACCTTGAGACCATTTGCCACACTGCTAATAAATATGGTACCAACCAGTTTCTCTCGTGATTGACATCACAAGCATAGCTTGTACTACTTGGCTCCACCTACTGGTACTACGCAGTACCACCTTGTCCGACCATGGTGGAGACACCCAAGTATACAACAAATGTGCTTTTTGGACTTCAAGCATTTTCAGCAATACATTAGTCATCTTAATGTGATCCACCTCTATATACAAGACCTTTGTAGGGACTTTTCCTTAAGTACGTGGAGGGGCTGAAGCTGGAAAGGTAGAAACATTTACAGCGACCGCCACCTCACTGGTGGTAACTGTCTTTACAGCCTGGTGCTCAACTGGAGCGCTGTCAGATGTATGTCTCACATTTATCCCTTCTGCCACAGCATCAGAGAGCCGCTGCAGGCCCTGCAATCCCTCTGTTGGGCAAAGTAGGTGTTATGTCCAAATCTTTGTTACACATCATAGCTTTGTAACTCATGGTCACTTTGTTTAGTGTTGCGACTGCTTCCTTGCATCATGCTTCCCAGTCCGTGGTGCTTCCCTGACAGGCATTCTGCATCGCTGCATCACCTGTTCCAAGAGGCACCAAAGGAACCCGGAACTCATTACCCAATACTGTACATTTGTCATCTCTATACGCATCACATTGTACAAGCACAGGTTTACTTATTTCACATTGGGACGATGCTTCGTCATACAAGGCGGGGTGCAATACACTATTCTGACCAGTTTGTTCTGGTGACACTACCATCACACCCAGCTTTAACAGGGTGAATAAATTGCTCACCAATCTGGTCACATACCAGGCGTGTGGTCTGCACCCACACACTCTTACTGTGTGGTGCAGTCCCCCTTGTTCCCCCAGAGTAGTACCATAGCGGTCCTGGACAACCTCCAGTTCCAACACAGGGAGACCCCTGGAGATTTCCACTGACAACTGAGAGCTGAAAAATGATCAGCAATGCCGTTTTTTATTTTGCCGCCCCTACTCGGCAGCAGCTTCCAGGTCCCCTCCTCGCCATTCCAGGATCAGAGTAAAGAAAGAGGAGAGGGGCCGATTGCAACAAAGGGGGCGGGGCTTAGCACGTCGTTGGCGTCCTCCAACATCCAGTGCGGGAATGTGCTTTTAAAGCTCCATTTGTGCTGCTGCAAGCTGACGGAGGGACACAAGAGCAAAGAGGGGCATCAAAAGAGGTTTGATGACACAGGCATTTCCTATTGACACATTTACTATTGCATCAGGCTGAGCATTAAAAGCAGCGGCAAGGCTGGACTATTGCTCGAGCAGTGGATGCATTTCTTCTGGTAGTACCTCTGCTTTGTGCATCGGGCTATGGTCGGAAGGGGGGGGTAAAAACACCTCAAAAAAGGGCTATAGAAAGACTTCTACAGCCACCAAAAAGCCTAGAACCATCTCAAAAAAAGATGGTATCCTCCCCTGAGAGTTCTGAAATGGTTGGTCAGATTGAGCCATCAGGGCCGTCGGGTGTAGCAGCTGCTCTTAGCACTGTATATATTACTGAAGAGGTTTTTTCCGCAACCATTTTAGGCTTGGAACAAAAGATTGATGCCTTAATCGCATCCCAGAGTGGGACTAAATGCGACAGGTCCCCTTCCATTTCCCAGGACCCTCAAACTGAGGAACAGGGGGCAAGAGATGATGAGTTTCTCTCAGGGGACCAGGAAAAGGCTGGTGACTCCTCTTCTGAAGAGTCAAATATGGAAGGATCAGGTTCACAATCTGAAAAATTGTTGGTACAATCTCTTACTGAATTGGTCCGCTCCACATTCATGCTGCCATTGGCTGAGTCAGTTGATGAGTCCACTTCTTGTTTGAGTTCGCTAAAACCTCCCTAGGCTATTCACGCTTTTCCTATCCATTTATTGCTAAAAAAGCTTAAGTATTCTGAGTGGGAGCACCCAGATAAACAGTTTTTTCCTCCAAAAAGTTTTCTACACTTTATCCTATGGAGGAAGAGTTTAATAAGAAATGGGGGATTCCAGCAATTGACGCTGCTATATCCTCTGTGAATAAAAATTTGACTTGTCCGGTAGACAGTGCTCAAATGCTGAAGGATCCAATGGATAAGAAGTTGGAATTCCTATTTAAAAACAATATTTCTCTGGCAGGTTCAGTCGTTCAGCCTGCGCTGGCAGCGATTGGTGTATGTCAGTCCTTAAGAGACCAGTTTAAACAGGTGCTCAAGATTATTCCTGATCAGCAGGCCCAAGATTTGGCCGGGATACCAGGGGCGTTATGTTTCACAATAGACGCTATGAGAGATTCTATTCTCCAGGCCTCATGACTTATGCTCATGCTGGTGCATGTGTGTAGAGTTCTATGGTTGAAAAATTGGTCAGTCGAAGCACCATGCAAAAAGCTCTAGGCTAGTTTTCCATTTCACGGTGAATGACTGGGGACGATTTGGATAAATACATCAAAAGAATTTCTAATGGGAAAAGTTCCCTTTTGCCAGTTAAGAAGAGGTTTAAGCGTTTTTCTTTTAAACTAGCTTCTTCTCCAGTGCCGGGAGCATCAGCCTCCAGGCAGTCACGACGGCCTCCACCGTCAAGTTCAAGAGGTAAATCTCAGGGTCAACACCAGGGACAAAAGAGGACCTGGGGAAGGAAACCTGCAAAACAAGTTACTAAAACCTCCTTATGAAGGGGCGCCCCCGCTCGTTCGAGTGGGGGGAAGACTTCTGCAGTTCTCAAGGGTCTGGCAGGAACAGTGTTGAGACAAATGGGTGGTTTCCTCAATATCTCTAGGATACAAACTAGAGTTCCGAGAGTTCCTGTCTCCTCGTTTTCTCAGATCAAACGTTCCCAGAGATCCAGAAAATAAAAGAAGTCTCTCTTTCTAACTTTGGACCATCTCTTGTCTCAAAAGGTGATATCGGTGGTCCCCATGGAAGAGTGAGGGTTAGGGTTTTATTCAAACCTTTTCATGGTACCAAAACCAAACAGGGATGTCAGAGCCATTTTAAATCTCAAAGATCTAAGCCAGTTTTTGAATATCCGCTCTTTTCGCATGGAGTCAATCCAATCAGTGGTCTCCATTCTACAAGGTAGAGAACTGTTAGCGTCAATCGACATCAAGGATGCTTACCTCCATGTACCTATTGTGACAGACCTAGCCTCGTTACACCTATTTTTCCCGCTCACCAGAAATATCTACGCTTCGAGATAGAAGATCTTCATTTTCAGTTTGGAGCTCTGCCTTTCGGTCAAGCTACTGCAACTCGAGTGTTTACAAAGGTCTTGGCTCCCCCTTTATTCAGATTAAGGGCTCAGAGTATAATGATTCTAGCTTACTTAGATGATCTACTCTTGATAGATCAGTTGGTAGCCTGCATAAACCAGAGTTTGATCACCACGGTCAGCTACTTAGAATACCTAGGTTGGATTCTCAACCTAGAGAAATCTTCCTTAAAACCATCAAGGAGATTGGAATACTTGTGTCTGATCGTAGATATAGCTCAAAAGAGGGTGTTTTTGCCCCAAGCAAAGATCAGTTCCATAAGGGAACTGATTCAGGTGGTCAAAGCAAAGAAGAATCCTTCTATTCGAATTTGCATGAGATTGTTGGGAAAGATGGTGGCTTCATTGGTGGCCGTTCCTTATGCTCAGTTTCATTCGAGACTGCTGCAAAACAGTATCCTATCAACTTGGAACAAGAAAGTCCAAGCTCTAGACTTCCCAATGTGTTTATCCCCAAATTTGCATCAAATCCTCAGTTGGTGGTTGATATCCAAGAATCTTCAAAAAGGAAAATCCTTTCTACCAGTTACCTGGAGAGTGGTAACAACAGATGCCAAAATCAAAAGTAAAAATTGCAGAGCTATATTCAAGTGAAAACGCATATATATGTGAAAGTGATCATTAGAGAGGTCTAAGTGTAAGTAACCTCTGTATAGAGGTGTGGTTATAACCACCACTCTTATTTTAAACGTGTCAGTAACAGGTCTGAAGGAAAACCTGTAAACTATATATAATAAACTCAATAGGAAAGTGTTGTTTCGCTCTAATTATGTGACTGTATCATAACAGTTCTAAAAATGTATAACCTTATATTTTACTCAAAAATAACAAAAAAAAAAACCTAAGAAAGTGACAGATGCCAATGGATGGAACTCAAACATCATCATGAAAGAGTAACAGATGCAAATTAATTCAAACAAGTCTCTGGAGTTATCACAGTTCTTTCCAATGTGGGGGTGATCTCAGAACGTGTATGCGGATCTCATCCTGCTATGTACATGCTCAAAGCAAGGGAAAATCTTCTTACATTAGACTATAAGAGATGTACAAAAAGTGCCCTTACCAGAACTGGTGGACTCACTGGCTGTTGGCGGTGGGTCATGTAAGCTTTTACCATTTAAAAGGAAGAGTTAAAGGTGTCTCCGATCCTGGGGCGGGAGCTGAGATGTATCTCACGGCTTTAAATCCTCCTGGATGGGACCTAGTCCTCTTGGATGAGGGAACGAATTCCGTTGTCAGCTGGAATCCTCCACTGAATATCACTCACTTGGCATTCCCCATATATGATCAAAAAAGGAAAAAGGCTTCCACATAGTGTAAAATCCAAGTAACAGGAGATTTTATTGATACAATTTCGAAATAAAAAATTAAAATCTAAAAAGTTTGGTTCATATGAACAAAGATCTAGTGCAGTGAACTATGATGGCTGTGGTAGCGTCACACACCCGACGCGTTTCGTCTACCAAGACTTCAACTTGGGTAAAGCTAGCCTGCCATCCCCTGCACTTTTATATTTGGGGACACCTGTGCGGCGTGACTTCCAGGTTTTCATATCACGTGACCGGCTATCGGGTCATGTGGCTGACTCAGGACGAATCATAGGTGGAGGGACGACCAAGGAACCAAGCCTCCATTTGGTCCTCCTATCCACCCAATGCTCATCCAGGATAAGGGTTATGTATCCTGTTATCCACTCATATCATTATTAACCACATACCGCATCACCGCGCTGATGCGTGATGACGCGGCACTCACATGACCCTTATCCTGGATGAGCATTGGGTGGATAGGAAATGGAGGCTTGGTTCCTTGGTCGTCCCTCCACCTATGATTCGTCCTGAGTCAGCCATATGACCCGATAGCCAGTCATGTGATATGAAAACCCGGAAGGATTTTACACTATGTGGAAGCCTTTTTCCTTTTTTGATCATATGTGGGGAATGCCAAGTGAGTGATATTTGGTGGAGGATTCCAGCTGACAACAGAATTCGTTCCCTCATCCAAGAGGACTAGGTCCCATCCAGGAGGATTTAAAGCCGTGAGATACATCTCAGCTCCCGCCCCAGGATCGGAGACACCTTTAACTCTACCATTTAAACAGTAAAATCTTACATGACTCACCGCCAACGGCCAGTGAGTCCTTCAGTTCTGGTAAGGGCACTTTTTGTACATCTCTTATAGTCGAATGTAAGAAGATTTTCCCTTGCTTTGAGCATGTACATAGCAGGATGAGATCCGCATACACGTTCTGAGATCACCCCCACATTGGAAAGAAAGAACTGTGATAACTCTAGAGACTTGTTTGAATTCTTTTGCATCTGTTACTCTTTCATGATGATGTTTGAGTTCCATCCATTGGCATCTGTCACTTTCTTATGATGATGTTTTTGTTATTTTTGAGTAAAATATAAGGTTATACATTTTTAAAACTGTTATGATACAGTCACATAATTAGAGCGAAACAACACTTTCCTATTGAGTTTATTATATATAGTTTACAGGTTTTCCTTCAGACCTGTTACTGACAAGTTTAAAATAAAAGTGGTGGTTATAACCACACCTCTATACAGAGGTTACTTACACTTAGACCTCTCTAATGATCACTTTCACATATATATGCGGTTTCACTTGAATATAGCGCTGCACTTTTTACTTTTGATTTCCACACACAATTTGTCTAATTGTTAGTGCTGGCCGCTGACTTTATCGAGTTGGCGCAGCAGTTTCATTTATTTTATAACAACAGATGCCAGCCTTCTAGGCTGGGGAGCAGTCCTAGAAGAAGCGTCTATCCAAGAAAAATGGTTCAAATCAGAAATTACCTTGTCCATCAATATTCTAGAGATTCGGGCAGCACGCCTGGCCCTGAAGGCCTGGACGCTCAGATTATGGAATTGTCCTGTCAGAATCCAAACCAACAATGTCACAGCAGTGGCCTATATCAATCACCAAGGGGGCACGAGAAGTCATGCGGCCCAGAGAGAGGTGAATCTTATCCTAACTTGGGCAGAAAACAACATACCTTGCCTATCGGCAGTCTTCATTCCAGGAATAGAGAATTGGCAGGCAGACTATTTGAGTCGCCAGCAGTTTTTCCCGGGAGAATGGACATCTTTCTATCAATATGTCAAAGATGGGGAATTCATGACGTGGATCTGTTTGCGTTCAGGTTCAACAAAAAGATCAACAACTTTGTGTCAAGGACAAAGGATCCGCTAGCATGCAGAACAGATGCCTTGGTTTTCCCGTGGGATCGTATTTCACTGATTTATGCATTCCCTCCTGTTCTGTTGCTTCCGCGACTTCTTTGCAGGATCAAGCGGGAAGGGAAGCCGGTGATTCTTGTGGCCCAGGAGATCTTGGTATGCAGAGATCGTAAAGATGGTGGTAGGAGTCCCATGGACCCTACCACCACGGCCAGACCTTCTCTCGGAAGGTCCAGTATTCCATTCTACTTTACAGACGCTAAATTTAATGGTTTGGCTATTGAAACCCACATTCTGAAGAAGTGTGGGCTGTCAGGTTCAGTAGTATCTACTTTGGCTAATGCTAGGAAGCCGGCCTCCAGAGTTATATATTATGGAGTCTAAGGCATGTGTCTCCTGAAGTGAATCCAGGGGTTGGCACCCCAGGAATTATGTCATAGGTAGGATCATTGACTTTCTACAGATGGGATTAGAAATTAAGCTGGCCTTGAGTACTATCAAAGGCCAGGTGTCGGCCTTATCGGTATTTTTTCAACAACCACTTGCTTCGCACTCTCTGGTTCATAATTTTATTCAGGGGGTAATGCGGATTAATCCTCCAGTTAGGTCACCCCTGAACCCTTGGGACTTGAATTTAGTCCTGTCGGCATTACAGAAACAACCTTTTGAGCCAATACGACATATTCCCTTGATCCTTTTGACAAGGAAGTTAGTTTTTCTGGTTGCCATATCTTCTGCAAGAAGGGTATCAGAGTTGGCTGCTCTTTCTTGTAAAGAGCCATATTTGATTATTCACAAGAAAAAGGTTGTATTACGTCCTCATCCTAATTTTCTACCGAAGGTAGTGTCAGGTTTTCATTTAAACCAGGATATTGTTCTGCCTTCATTTTTTCCAGAACCTCATTCTGCGGAACAAAGGTCATTACATTCTATTGATGTGGTGAGAGCAGTCAAGGTCTACTTGAAGGCGACTGCTCAGATTCGTAAAACAGATGTTTAGTTTGTGTTGCCGGAAGGTCCTAAGAGAGGACAGGCAGCATCGAAATCTACTATTTCTAAATGGATTCGTCAAGTGATTAAATCGTTCAAGCTTATGGTTTAAAGAGGGAAATTCCACCTTTTCATATTAAAGCGCACTCCACCACTTCCTGGGCAATGCATCACCAAGCCTCCATGGCTCAAATCTGCAAGGCCGCTTGAGATAAGAAAATAGGATTTTTAAAACAGCTTACCTGTAAAATCATTTTCTTTGAAGTACATCACGGGACACAGAGGTCCCTCCCTTCTTTCTGGTTTACACGTGTATTGCTTTGCTACAAAAACTGAGGTACTCTCAGTAGTGGGAGGGGTTAAATAGGGAGTGGACTTCTTGTCTTAGGGTGTGCCAGTGTCCATCACCTGAAGGTGGCCTATAACCCACATAGTAACTACTATGGCTCTGTGTCCCGTGATGTACTTCAAAGAAAAGGATTTTACAGGTAAGCTGTTTTAAAAATCCTATTTTCTGGGCTGACCACTTCACATAATCGGCCATAATACACCTCTTTATCTTCCTCATGCTCATTGGTACCCCCTGCAGGCCACACAGACTTCTTGCCACTGTTGCCAGGGGTGACAACCGATACGCTTGCAGAAAACCCAGGGCTGGTACACTGATGCACACTCATGCTCTCCTGAGCCATTGCTTGACTGGTGCTTTGTTGTCCCAGTGATGCTTCTCCCATTGCTATGGGTGATGACCTCCCTTTGCTGGAACGTTTCTGGCATTCTCATTCACACCGGAAAATTTCCCCAAGTAGAATCTCAGCTTTATACTGGTCATAATCATCTCGGCTTGGACCCAGCTGTTGGTAGGATACCCGGTATCCACCGATTCAGCAGCAAGGGTTGAAGCAACTCTGGCCACCGGTCTCTAGGCCATGCCCTCCATGTTGCAACTCTTTCAAACTCCATTAGGAAACCTTCAGCCTCCTCTGTAGGCAGTATTGGCCGTATGAAGTTAGACGCCACTATGTCAACTTCCCACTCTGCAGCCAGGGACAAAGGACACAGAACAACAGCCGGCACTTTCCTTGATTTAACGTAAACTTCTTGTGTTTTGACTGCCTCATCCTTGCAGTCACAGGCACAGCAGCTTGTTACACAGTTTACAGTAGGAAAAAAAAATTCTCACAGGTGCACTACCTGCACGCAATGCTCATTGCCTGGCTGCACTTCGACACACAGCCACTGACAGTTCCTTGACAAACTCACTGCTGGAGCAGAAACTCAGATTTCCACCATCTGTGTGCCCACATTCTTCACCACTTGTGATATTGGGGGATGTTTAGCTCAGTGGTAGATGCGTTTTCAGTGAGTTCTCAGAAACTTTGGTTTAAGGGTGTGATAGCCCACTTTTATTGAAAGTAACAAAAATGTAAGTTCACACAGGGGTTCTTCTCCCAAAAATTACAGCAAAAAACGAAAATGCCAAGCCACCTGGTGCTCAAGGCTCACTCAGCCTTGGTCGCAGTACGAAGCTGCACAGACCCACTCCTGGCCTCTAGGAAGGGGCTTTCCTGACACTCCAGGCTTTCACACTCCTCCAAGACTCACGGCCCCCTGAGGTCCCCAGGACGCTCTCTTCCAGTTGTCTCAGCTATGGTCTCCCCGACTCTCTCAGCTGGCCCAACTCTCTCAGTCCACCGACCTGGAACCTCTCCCACATGGAGTGCCGTCTCAAGGATATTGCTTGGGTTCTTGAACGGTAGCACACCTCCCTCCTGCCTGCAGCAACTGCTCCCACACCAACTCCCAATGCTCTTTGAAGTCTTCAAGTTTCCAGCCCCAATCCAGACTTACAAAATCCAGAGAAAACTTAAAGCATAGCTTTCTCTGTTCAGAAATCTTCTGCTGGAACTTCTCAAACTGCCTCTTTGAGAGTCCTGTGTCCATTTTACCCTAAATTTCACAGAGACCGGGGCTCTCACTCTCACAGTAAAGAGCAACTAAGAAAGCACATGCAAAAAACCGAGCTCCACTCCAGACAGACTGCAAGTTAACCTGTGTCTCTCCATCCAGCCCTTTTATTCCAGTCAGTTTCCTTATCTTCCCAACCTCTAACCTGCCATCTCTTTATTTTCTTCTCACTATTGTGTCCTCTCTCCCCAAACAATCTTTCCTCCACCCTTTTTTTTCACACCACAGCTTATATATACCACCCTCAAGCCTCTCCACTCCCTAATACTGCGCCCATCACATCCTGCTCATTCTCAACCCACACACTGTCACAATCACCAGAACACAGAGGCACATGCCCGTATATAAATCTCACTTCAATCTTACCTCCCTCACCCTTCCAACTAATGGTGATATTTCACCTAATTCTGGCCCCCCACCATACAGCTTTCATGTGCACAACAGGCGCTTGTAAAAAAAACTTACGTATGTCCATGATCTATATACTTCCAACTCCTTCAACGTTCTAAAACCTGAACTCACTCATGGGGATGAGCTCATTGTTTGGTTCGAATGTAAGTTTGAACCGAACACTGGCTGTTCAACTGTTTGTCCAAATGCCAAACGTTTAAGGCATCGGCACGGATAAACATGACAGGTTCCAGCTGTCAGTGGTTGCTGACGAAGCAGTGGCTGTTTGCAGATGCTGCGTCCTTACCAACCACTGATTTCACCCAACCATTTCATATACAGTATCTCACAAAAGTGAGTACACCCCTCACATTTTTGTAAATCTTTTATGATATCTTTTCATGTGACAGCACTGAAGAAATGACACTTTGCTACAATATAAAGTAGTGAGTGTACAGCTTGTACAACAGTGTAAATTTGCTGTCCCCTCAAAATAACTCAACACACAGCCATTAATGTCTAAACCGCTGGGAACAAACATGAGTACACCCCTAAGTGAAAAAGTGCAGATTGGGCCCAAAGTGTCAATATTTTGTGTGGCCACCATTATTTTCCAGCACTGCCTTAACCCTCTTGGGCATGGAGTTCACCAGAGCTTCACAGGTTGCCACTGGACTCCTCTTCCACTCCTCCATGACAACATCATGAAGCTGGTGGATGTTAGTGACCTTGGGCTCCTCCACCTTCCATTTGAGGATGCCCTACAGATGCTCAGTAGGGTTTAGGTCTGGAGACATGCTTGGGCAGTCCATCAACTTTACCCTCAGCTTCTTTAGCAAGGCAGTGGTTGTCTTGGAGGTGTGTTTGGTGTCGTTATGTTGGAATACTGCCCTACGGCCCAGTCTCCGAAGGGAGGGGATCATGCTCTGCTACAGTATTTCACAACTTGTTGGCATTCATGGTTCACTCAGTGAACTGTAGCTCCCCAGTGTCGGCAGCACTCATGCAGCCCCAGACCATGACACTCCCACCACCATGCTTGACTGTAGGCAAGAAACACTTGTCTTTGTACTCCTCACCTGGTTGCCGCAACACACGCTTGACACCATCTGAACCAAATAAGTTTATCTCATCAGACCACAAGACATGGTTCTGTTAATCCATGTACTTAGTCGACTTGTCTTCAACAAACTGTTTTCTTGTGCATCATCTTTAGAAGAGGCTTCCTTTTGGAACGACAGCCATGCAGACCAATTTGATGCAGTGTGCGGCATATGGTCTAAGCACTGACAGGCTGACCCCCCCACCCCTTCAACCTCTGCAGCAATGCTGGCAGCACTCATATGTCTTTTTCCCAAAGACAACCTCTGGATATGCCGCTGAGCACGTGCACTCAACCTCTTTGGTGGACCATGGCGAGGCCTGTTCTGAGTGGAAGCTGACCTGTTAAACCGCTGTCTGCTGTCTGAATCTGGGTTTTTAATTTTTTTTTTGCAGATACATGTTCCCCAAAGCGGTAATCACTCATCCAGACCAAGCAGACAAAAGGGAGGTGGGGTAAGATTCCTTCTATCCCCATAAATTACTTTTCAAGTTCATCCTGCTCTGTATCCCTTTCCTTTTTTGAAGCTCACTGTATTCTTCTCTTTTCTCGAATTTCTCTGAGGATTGCTGTTATTTATTAGTCTCTGGGGCTGGTGTCATGTTTCCTTGACAACTTCTCTGCTTGGCTACCATATTTTCTCTCCTCTGAAATAACCACTATATTCCTTGGTGACTTTAACTTCCCTGTTAATGTTAACACCCCAACTAACTTTCAACTACTTGATGAAACCTCTACCTATTGTCTAACATAAAGGGCACATAGTTTTATTCATGCTGATGGCAACACCCTTAACCTTCCATTCTCTCACCTCTGGACTCCTTGCAACCTTTCACACCCCCCTTCTCCTCTCTCTGATCGAGACCTTATCAGTTTCTTACTCTCTCTATGGTTAACCTCCTTTCCCTCCAACCAACAAACCATTACCTGCAGAAATCTTCATCCCTTTAACTCTTTTCTTATCTACTCTCCAAAAGACTACATTTAAGACAAATACCCACCCCCATCCTGCCCTCACCTTGCTTTCTAGAACGGCTCGGTCTTATCATCCTTAGGCAGGCCATAGACTGTGCAAATTTCTTCACATGATTCCCTCATCAACACAGACAGTGTTGACAGGGGAATCCCACCTGCCAAGCAATTGTCTTCTCCTGGCGGGGGGGTGGAAGCCATCCCCGCCAGGATAAGACAGTGATTATCGCTAGCTGCTATAGCAGCCACTTGCGATAATCACAAGGGAATCTGGCATGCTGAATCTACCCAAGTTGATCGATCAACATGGTACATTCAGCATGCCCATTAATGGTTAGAATCGAACACTCTATGGCCAGCCTTAGATTCACCCCACCACCACATACAGAATTAGGCCCCGATGGCAATAACCTTGGCAAAGTTAAGACACCAGAAATCTCAAAAGACATCAAACTAAATCCATGCAAAACTCCATCCTATTTGAATCTGTCCTTCAACAAAACAATTCCTGCCTCTATGATGCTAAACAGACTTATTTCATCACTGTTATTTCATTTCATCACCAATACCCTCTCATCCAGTCCTCACCAGCTCTTTTGTACCTTTAACTCTATACTACACCCCCACTGCCTTCACTAATGAACTCACTCACTGACCAGGAGATTGACAATCATTTAAAAACAAGACTGATGTAATTTGTGATGAGACTTCCACTATCCAGATATTGTCCCCAGCCCAATATACAGTACTATGTCTATCAACTTATTCAACTCTTCCCTCTTTTGATCCTGTTACCAGAGAGCAGGATGCTATACTTCTTTCTGACAATCATCTGCCCCCTGGATCCTGTTTCCTTACAACAACTCGGCTATTCCCCCCCACAGCTATTACCATTTGTATCAATTGACCCTTCCTTTTTTGATTGTAAGCTCTAACGAGCAGGGCCCTCTGATTCCTCTTGTACCGAATTGTAATGTAACTGTAATGTCTGCCCTCATGTTGTAAAGCGCTGCGCAAACTGTTGGCTCTATATAAAACCTGTATAATAAAAAATAATAACTACTTTGCTCACTCTCTTGCTCTATTCTAAGGCTCTCTAATCACATCTTCAATCTCCTTCTTTCTACTGGCATCTTCCCCACTACTCTAAAACACCCATTGGTCACCCACATACTTAAACATTGCTGAGACCCCTCCAGTCCAAAGAGTTGTAGACCCATGTCCTTGCTCCCAATTACTTCCAAACTTTGAAAATGCATAGTTTAAAACTGCCTGAGCCACAACCTCACAGATAATAACCTTATTGACCCCTTTCTCTCTGGCTCTCAACCACAAAACCCTATGAGACTGCACTCCCAAAACTCCCCAATGTCTTACTAATTGCCAAAGCCAATTGCCACTACTTCATACTCTTAGGTCTTACTGCTGCCTTTGATACAGTTGACCATCCATTCCTCCTCAAAAAACTCCACTTCCTGAGCATAAAAGACTCCGCCCTTTCCTCAGTTTTCCCTCTACCTATTTCAGTGCACCTTCAGTGTCACCTGCAACTCAGTCTGCTCCTTCCTCTTCCTCTTTCTGTAGGGGTCCCCCAAAGCCCCAATGCTCTATGTACACCTCCTCCCTGGCTCAATAGATACTCTTCAAAGGTTTGACACACCATCTCTTTGCTGATGCCCAAATCTATCTCTCCACTCCTCAGCTCACTCCTGTCTCCTCAGTCGTCACTAACTTACTAACTGAAATCCCTACATGGATGTTACATCACTTCCTCAAATTCAATCTTTTTGAAACTGAGCTCATAATATTGCACGATATATCTTCACCCCTCTGCAAAATCCTACAAATATTTATTTTGCCTGATAGTGAAGTCTACCTAATCCAGCATCCTGTGATGGTGTGGCAGTTATGCTGTACTGCTCCTAAATTCAGTGCATAGTTGCCGCTCTCATGCAGGCTGTCCCTGCTTGCACTACAGTGGGATGAAGAAAGTTAGCAGACAGCATGGTTATGGGCATTCTCAATGCTAATTCACAAGCCTGTAGCTTGTCAATCAGCAGATGAAAGATGAAGGTAGCGGCACTCCAAATGGGAAAAAGAAACTTCTTGAACAAATCCAGATAAAACTACAAAAATCACACAGTTCCAGGGCAGCCAGTAAACGCGTTTCACACGGTTGTTATTACATTGTCAATCAGTACCTGCCCACACCCAGTCTTGCCCACTACTTTCTGGATTGACAGCATTGTCTGTTGCTGAAACTCTCCCACTGTGAACTGTAGTGCCATTGTCTCCTCTTGGTGACCTGAACACTTGCTCTCAAAAGAACCCATTAAAGGGTCCTCCAGTCTTACACTGTGAGGGGGAACAATACGACTGGTCTTTTGCATGGAAAGCAGCTTGATTTTATTGATATCCTAAGGGTGGTCATGTAACAGCAGATTCAGGTAAATAAATTATGGTCTTAAAAGTGTTTTTTATATTTTTTGTTTTGTTTTTTAAACTGTTGAATGGCTACAGAAAGAATCATAGTTTTTTTTCCTGCTTCACCTTCACCTTGCATTAAGCAGAAATGCATACAGAGAACTAAATGACTTATCCCAGTGACTCATCCATTACCAGAAGGCTCTTTTGTAGGTTTCAGTCAGACAAACCTCCAAGCAGGCAACATCTGTCATGTATTTCACATTTATTTGTAATCAAATGTAAAAACCCATTTAAAATCTATTTAAAAAAAAAAAAGACTATTAACTATCTAAAGGGACATTAATTATGCAGTTAGGCTTTAAGATTGGATATACATTATGCAATTTTCTTGTACAGTTTTCCTTTAGATTTACCAAAACCATATAATATGAGGTCAAACCTAAACACTTTTAATTTGTATGAATCAGGTAGGCCCTTGCAGTACACAGTTGAAGGAATCTAAAAAAAAATGTTTTAGGAAATTGTATAATGTATGGGCAGCTTAAGTCCTGGGGGCATCCAAGTACTAATAGGCCTACTTGCCTTAAGGGAAAGGCAGCTGCTGTTAGTGAAGCCACGAGAAAGCCTTGTTATTTCTGTGAGAAGGGGCAGAACTGTTAAACCCTACAGAGAGAAGCTAGAGTACTAGCTGGTGGCTTGCGTTGTTTTGAATGATGGTGCTCTTCCCCAGAGGGCTGTTCTTCACAAGAACACAAGCTGCCAGCTAGTACTTTAGTCTATCTCCTATATAATTGCAGGCAGGGTGTCCGGGCTTAATCGTCTGTCCTTCAGTTTACAATGAAAGCTGGAATATGTCAGTGCTGACCGTGTTTTTTAGGGGACGTGCTCTGAGATACACATACTATATGAAGCAGGGGTCTCAAACTGGTGGCCCTCCAGCTGTTGCGAAACTACAAGTCCCATCATGCCTCTGCCTGTGGGAGTCATGCTTGTAACTGTCAGCCTTGCAAAGCCTCATGGGACGCAACAGCTGGAGGGCTGCCAGTTTGAGACCCCTGATATAAAGGATGTATGGGCTCCTGCTGGTGCTGTGCAGGGTCGTGGATGGGGAGAGGGAATAAATACAATATACAGGATGTGGCTGCTTCTGTTGGGCTTAGGAGGGTCCACATACAATATATAGTATGTAAGGGTTTGCTGCGGCTGTGAAGGTTTAGAGGGTCAATTTACACCTACAATATCCAGCTCAATGAGAATGAAGAGGGGGTAGTGGCTACAGTGCTATAACTTCATAACATAACATAAATTGGGCTTCAGCCAGGGGTGAAACTGACAGGCAGCACAAATATAGAAAATAGATGTCCTTTTACTGCACAATGTGGCCACAGATCAGAACATGAACAAATACTTTATGAATTCTATAAGAATTTAAACATTATGACGATACTTCTTTTAAGGAATTCTGCAAGATTCGAAAGCTTGACTTTGTAATGACTATGCCTTTGGGTGAAGTAATCAGTGCTGCTATACTGCCAACATTTCAAAAACAGAAGCAGATTTATTTTAGTAGCACCCATCCAAAATTACTTAAGCAGACTTTAGTGTCTTTGCAGCAGTTTCTTGGAAAATGTTCACAACCCAGAAGGCCTTCAGTGGTAGGTAAGAGTGCACACACAGACATTAAAATTAAACGAATACATGTGTTTAACTGCTGTGAGTGAACGTTGATTTTATTTTAGCTTCCTTGCAATTATCCAAATCCAGAGGGAACTGTGTCCCCTAAGGCGGGGAAACAGCTACAGCTCAACAGGAAAGTTCACCATTTGGAGAAGATTTTCCATGCTTCTCAAATAACAGCTATTGGTTTCTAAATTTGAATTTGAAGGTTTCACTGCAGATGATATCAATGAAGCTATTGTTTGCTGCTAAAGTTCATGTTTTGGAGGATAATAATAGTAAGACTAGGTTACACTGGCTGCAGGTTTCCTGCACAACAAATAAAGGCCTATCTTGTACCATGATCGATAAAGCAATGCCTGTCCTGGTTGTAAAGCACATCAATGGTCATCTGCTAGACTAATTGCTGAAGATGACTCTGCTCACAGAAAACAGAGCTAATGAGCCTGGTAGTAAATGAGCAATGTAACACAGACCTGATTCATCACTAGGGTCTCACCAATGATCCTTTTACGAGTATTTTAGAGACAGACTCATAATTTAACAATCACAAGCTACTGCTAGTGAGTAATGTACAGGAAACACAATAAACAGCTCCAAATGATTCATAATAAACCACTGGGTTTCAGTTTTAGCTTACTAAGTGTTATTTTTATTGCATTCAAACATTTGCTAAGTTTGCACTTTTGTATGTGTAAAAATGTTATATATTCATATATTTTCAGCACAGTCTGCAAAAAATTCACAATTGCTTAATATATACCACATATATCCAGTGCATTACCACACATTATTGTGAGTTATTTCTTGTTTTATTGTGTGTTGTGTCCATTCAATTTGAATGGGTGGTTATTGCGCCACAACACACGAAAAATTGGACCTAAATTTTTTTTTTCCCAATGCAGTGCATCACAATGCAAAGATGGTTTACATCTCTGTGCTGGCAAGGTGCGTTGGAGTATCATTGAAAATGATCGTGCATTACCACAAAGCATAGGTGTGAAGCCAATCTAAAGCAAGTTTTCCATCAGTAGTAAACTATTGCCCAACTCCAGCCAGAAATGTGGTTAGGGGATAATTTTTCTTTGATTTTGTTTTTAGCTTTCTTTCCCTTTTTAAGAGAGAAAGTTACAGCTTTTGTTGGGCTTTCATTTTTTCACTTGCATTTTATTTACCTATAAAAAAAATAAAAAGATACAAAGTAAAACACTAGACACTAAGATAGTATAGAGAAATATATCTATGCCAACAGCCAGATGACAGTAGGATAGTAACAATGTGGTGCAAATCACTCCCATAAAGGAAAAAATAAGAATCAGTTATCAAATATCCAGTTGGGACACCTGGGAGCATCGAGTACCAGGTCTAAGATGATAAGTAACGTGTGTTAAGAAAATGCCGTAGAACTACATAAACCAAGGGGGATTTGCTATATGCTAGCAAAAGTTGACAAAGGGAGTCACTTTAACCGTGCAACTGAAACCATATTAGGCTTTAACTGCTGTGTGTTATTGTATGAATTCCCCTCATGTGTTATCCCAATAGCACCTTGAGTGTCAGAATGTCAGCAGAACAAAAAAAAAATTAAGAAAACTCCCCATAAGAGACCCACAAATCTATACAAAGTAGCAAAGGTTCTGACCCTGAATCACTCAATCCCAAGCTAAAAATTAAAAAAAAAACATTTTGGCTGGAGTTCGGCTTTAAAAAACAATACCTGTGAAAATAACCCAAACTTACTGCCTATCAATTTTGCAATACCCACTTTGTGACCAAGATATTCCTTTTTCCTCCTACACAAACTTTTAGTGTAGGAGTGTATTTTTGATAACCTCACTGCATGAGTGTAGATTTTTTTAATGTATGGTCTTTTCATGTTTGTGTAACAACCTCCCTAGAAATTGATAATTAGCTAAAGAGGACCAGTGACAACTACATTTAATTAAACATCTATTTTCTTTTACAATTTTCATTATTTTTTTTTTAAATACATTCAATTGGAGCACACAATGCTTTTACATTGCACAAAGCATAAAATAACAGACGTGCTGCATAGAAACATACAGGTAATATAAACAACTGTACAAATTTTAAAAAAGCATCGTATAAGCCATTGCTTGACTGATCTCAAGAGTAGAACAATTCTAAAGGAAAGTAGGGAAGCGGGGGGGGGGCAATAATATACCAAGCTGTTATAAGGTAGCTGAGTTGGTTCGCCGATGATTATCCTTTGCTATGAGTGTCCAACACAGAAGGCAGTTCCTCATGCATTGGTAATATAAAGTTTAATTCTAAGGGGAGTTCGAAGGTAGAAAAAAAGAGCTAGAAAGTGGTAAAGAGAGTAGGGGTATGCCAGCTTAGGTAGTAGAAATAGCGAGGGTTAAAGTGCAAGAGCAGAAAAAGGAAGGGAAAGGAGAGAAGAAAGCGAAAAGAAAGAAGGGAGGGGGAGGAAGAGAGGATTTTAGAAGGTCCAGCCAGGTGCATTCACTTCATGGAATCTATAATGATTCAAAGTGAGAGTAAGGAGTGGTCCTGTTCGATTAAACTCCAACCATGGGGATAATATCAAACATCTAGTTTATATCAGTAAGCATTCTGTGTACAAAGTATCTATATAGTATAATATCTTACTACTGTGGTTACAGATTTTAACATACAGTAATTATAGCAAACCTATAGTGAAATTGATGCCTATGCTGCCTATGTGCTCCCTTTAAGTCATCAAAGGTAACAAAAGACATTAAATACTTTTAATGGAGAAACTGTTACTACAGGCCATTTGCCAAAAGCCCTGGTCAAATAATCTTTCCTAAAAAAAATTAAGGTAGAGCAGTTGATTGGCTGATCTTGTCTTTCAATAGGGATTATGTGACTGATGCTTTGATTTTTGGTTATAGGACAATCTACTGTAAAAACCAAAGATAAACAAATAGATTAAAAAAAATCTGTAATTTTGGTTTGTCACTTATGTGATTCACGCACCCTCTCACATAGCACATGTGCATAGTCAGGAAGGTGACCCAATATCTTTGGCTGGCAATTCCTCTACCTGTTTTGAAGAAAAAGCACAAGATTCACTGATTAAGCACTTATTGTCAAACACTGTTATGTACAATAGCTTTTCCCTAGGAATGTTTTCTTTGTGCGCACAATGAAAAGAAAATGTGGCACGTTGCTGATATCATTTTATACCAATTGCAATTACTATTAAATATTATCAAACATGTATGTGAAAGCCACAAAGCACAATCGGGCTACTGCTGGAGGTGCGGCCCTATTCTGAATTATTCTGAATTATAAAGACTGTTTGCTTTTCCATTGTGAAAAGAGAACTACCTTCAGATCATACCTCTGATCACAGATATTACAGTCAATTACAGTCGATGATTAAAATTATTTTGATGAGTACATAAAATGCTAATGTGTATGTTCCTTCTTTTTTTCTTAGCATGCAGGAACCTATGAAAAAATGTTCAGGTCTCTGGGAACTCCTACTAAAAATATTTATTCCAGAAAGTGTCACTTGGCAAGGTGCATTAGAGATGCTCTAATCTCAGGGAAGTAACCACTGGCTCAAATGATTTTTTTTAGCTTTTATTTTTATAAGTAGGTCCTTCTTCTCATAGACCCCCAATGTAAATGGCATTCCTCCCATTGGTCATTAGTGTAAGGGGGCAGTACACTGACCACCAGTATAAAGAGCATTATTCCCACTGATCATCAATGTATGGAGGAATTACAGTGGCCACTATTGTAAGAGGCATTCTTCTCACTGACTATCATTGTTAGGGTGCACTACACTGACCACGATCATGAGGGGCATTCTTCTCACTAACCTTCAGTGTAGCAGGGCACTCTTCCTACTAATGAAATGCAAAAAGGAGGGTTGGGACTTTGAATGAGGCAAGCAATGACTAATGCCCCGTACACACGGTCGGATTTTCCAACGGAAAATGTGTGATAGGACCTTGTTGTCGGAAATTCCGACAGTGTGTAGGCTCCATCGGACATTTTCCATCGGATTTTCCGACACACAAAGTTTGAGAGCAGGATATAAAATTTTCCAACAACAAAATCCGTTGTCGGAAATTCCGATCGTGTGTACACAAATCCGACGCACAAAGTGCCACGCATGCTTAGAATAAATAAAGAGATGAAAGCTATTGGCCACTGCCCCGTTTATAGTCCCGACGTACGTGTTTTACGTCACTGCGTTCAGAGTGATCGGATTTTCCGACAACTTTGTGTGACCGTGTGTATGCAAGACAAGTTTGAGCCAACATCCGTCGGAAAAAAACCTAGGATTTTGTTGTCGGAATGTCCGAAAACAAAGTCCGACCGTGTGTACGGGGCATTGGTATGAAAGTATAAAGCATTTATTAGCACAAACAATGATAAAACATTGCATGAATATATACATATAAAAACAGTCATTTCATATGTGCAAGAAATATTGTAAATGTAGACACACTGTCCTCAGAACAGTAAGAGTAGTCATAGTGTCCTAAGAAGTGGGGCCAAATAACGGCTTCTAGTGGGTCTAGTGGGTTCTACTATCATCTGGTGCTACTACCACCAGATGATAGATGGAACCCATACCCATCAAGACTGTGTGCGTGGTGCCTATGAGCATGAGGACATCTGATCCCCCACGCCAAAGGGGCAGACAAAGAGGGATAGGGGGCGGAGTCTGAAGCAGATCGCAGCTCCTGGGTACTAGGCAACCTGCCTGATCCACTGATCCAGAGAGCAAAGGATTGGTGAGTGGCTGATATATTGTAGGTGATAGGATGTGGACCTTGGTAAAAACTGATGTCATGGATTGACATGTTTTTTTTAAAATTTTTTTAATTTTATAGACCCACTAGAATGCGCTATTTAGCCCCACAACTTAGGAGACTATGACTGCTCTCACTCTTCTGGGGACAGTTCTAGGTGTGCTCGATGCTTCATTCAAGAATCTCTATGACCTCAGCTCCCGGGCTAGACATTCACAGCAGCCCCTATGTCCAGTCAGATCGCATAGGCTGAATCAATCGGGCGAATTGGGCGAATGTGTGGCAGATGAGGTTTAATGTTGATAAATGTAAAGTTATGCACTTGGGGGCTAAGAATATGCATGCATCATACATAATAGGGGGAGTACAACTGGGGGAATCCATAGTGGAGGATCGGGGGGTTTTGGTAGATCACAAGCTCAATAATAGTGTGCAAAGTCCTTTCTTGTATTAACCGCTTGCCGACCAGCCGCCGTCATTATACTGCGGCAGGTCGGCAGGTTCCCGCAAATTGCTGTAGCTATACGTCAGCTCCTTTAAGAGCCATAGCAGGTGCGCGCTGCATGGCGGGGGACACAATGCGCGCGGCCGCGATGTACGCTGGCCTCGCCCTATTGTGGGAGCGAGAGCCTGACTGGGGATGTGTGTGTGTAAACACACACACATCCCCATTCTGTTAGGAGAGGAGAGACAGATCATGTGTTCCTACTAAGTAGGAAGAGCGATCTGGCTTCTCCTCTAGTAAGTCACATCCCCATACAGTTAGAAACACCTAGCAGGGAACATAGTTAACCCCTTGATCGCCCCCTAGTGTTAACCCCTTCCCTACCAGTGACATTTACACAGTAATTGGTGCACTTTCATAGCACTGATCACTGTATAAATGTCAATGGTTCCAAAAATGTGTCAAAAGTGTCCGATCTGTCCACCGCAATGTCGCAGTCCCGCTACAAATCACAGATCGCCGCCATTACTAGTAAAAAAAAAAAAAAAAAAATGCCATAAATCTATTCCCTATTTTGTAGATGATATAACTTTTGCGCAAACCAATCAATATGCGCTTATTGCGATTTTTTTTTTACCAAAGATATGTAGAAGAATATATCTTTTTGGGGGGGGGGATATTTGTTATAGCAAAAAGAAAAAAATATTGCTTTTTTTTCAAAATTGTCACTATTTTTTTGTTTACAGCGCAAAAAATAAAAACCGCAGAGGTGATCGAACATCACCAAAAGAAAGCTATATTTGTGGGAAAAAAAGGACATCAAATTTGTTTGGGTACAGCCTTGCATGACCGCGCAACTGTCAGTTAAAGCGAAGCAGTGCTGTATCCCAAAAAATGGCCTGCTCATTAAAGGGGTTGTAAACCCTTGAGTTTTTTCACCCAAATGCATCCTATGCATTAAGGTGAAAAAACTTCTTCTAGTGACCAGCCCTCCAGCCCCCCGTTTTACTCACCTGAGTCCTGGAATTTCCCATGGCGGAGACGTGCTTTTTCTCTGCTTGGGGTTCTTGGTTCTTGATTGGATAGATTGATAGCAGCGCAGCCATTGGCAACCGCTGCTGTCAATTAAATCCAATGATGCGCTGCCGGGGGGGGCGGGGCAGAGTCCGGAATTCTGCGTCTATGGACACAAATGCTGGACCCGGGGGCACGCCTGCAATGTAACACCCCTATGAGATCGCTTCTCCCTGGGGGTTATACGATGCAGGGAGGAGCTACCAGCGCCTCAGGGGGACACTCTGTGCAAAATGAACTGCACAGTGGAGGTAAGTATAACATGTTTGTTGTTTGTTTTTAAAAAACATGAAGCTTTACAATCACTTTAACCGGTTCAATACCGGGCATTTTCACCCCCTTCCTTCCCAGACCAATTTTTAGTTTTCAACGCTGTCGCATTTTAAACGACAATTGCGCGGTCGTGCGATGTTGTACCAAAACAAAATTGAAGTCCTTTTTTCCCCACAAATAGAGCTTTCTTTTGGTGGTATTTGATCACCTCTGCGGTTTTTATTTTTTGCGCTATAAACAAAAGAAGAGCGACAATTTTGAAAAAAACACAATATTTTTTACTTTTTGCTATAATAAATATCCCAATTTTAAAAAAAAAAAACGAATTCCTTCCTCAGTTTTGGCCGATACGTATTCTTCTACATATTTTTGGTAAAAAAAAATCACAATAAGCGTATATTGATTGGTTTGCGCAAAAGTTATAGCGTCTATAAAATACGGGATAGATTTATGGCATTTTTAAAAAAAAAATATTTATTTATTTTTTTTACTAGTAATAGCGGCGATCGCGATTTTTTTTCATGACTGCGACATTATGGCGGACACATCAGACACTTTTGACACATTTTTGGGACCATTCACATTTATACAGCGATCAATGCTATAAAATTGCATTGATTACTGTGTAAATGTGACAGGCAGTGAAGGGGTTAACCACTAGGGGGCGGGGAGGGGTTAAATGTGTTTCCTAGGGAATGCTTCTAACTGTAGGGGGAGGGGACGCACAAAGGGAGGAGACCGATCAGTGTTCCTCCTTTCTGGGAACACAGATCGGTCTCCTCTTAGCTGACAGGACGTGGATCTGTGTGTTTACACACACAGATCCACGGTCCAGCCCGGTTAACGGGCAATCGCGGGTGCCCGGCAGACATCGCGGCCGCCGGGCACACGCATCGGGTCCCGAGCAACGCGGCAGGCGCGCGCGCCCCCTAGGCGGCCGGGAACCCGAGGCCGTCATATGACGGCCACCCAAGATGGGAGATCCCATCTGTGGACGTCATTTGACAATAGGCCGGTGCTGAAGTGGTTAAGGGGGTAATTCTTCTGGTCCTTAAGTGGTTAAGAGAGGCATGGACTCTAGAGAGAGAGAGATATCATTTTGCCCCTGTACAAATCATTAGTAAGACCGCATCTGGAATATGCAGTTCTGGGCACCAGTTCTCAAAAAGGATATCGGGGAACTGGAGAAAGTGCAGAGAAGGACAACCAAACTAATAATAGGCATGGAGGAGCTCAGCTATGAGGAAAGATTAGAGGAACTGAATCTATTCCCTCTTGAGAAGAGGAGATTAAAGGGGGATCTGTACAAATACATAAGTGATCCATATCGTGGACTTGGTGTTGAGTTATTCACTTTAAGGTCATCACAGAGGACAAGGGGGCACTCTTTACGTCTAGAGGAAAAAAGATTTCATCTCCAAATACGGAAAGGTTTCTTCAAAGTAAGAGATGTGAAATAGACTCCCTCCAGAGGTGGTTCTGGCTAGCTCAGTAGATTGCTTTAAAAAAAGGCTTGGTTTCCTTCCTAAATGTACATAAAATAACTTGGTACTAACCTTTATAGGTAAAGTTGATCCAGGGAAAATCCAATTGCCTCACAGGGGATCAGGATTTTTTTCCCCTGCTGTAGCAAATTGGATCATGCTTTCTTGGGGTTTTTCGCCTTCCTCTGGATCAACTGTGGGTGAAGGATTGTGTATATGAGATTGTATTTTTTTTTTTTTTTGGTTGAACTAGATGGACTTGTGTATTTTTTCAACCTGGCTATATAACCATGTCATCCCTCATGCAGCCCCAGGCCATGACACTCCCACCCCCATGCTTGACTGTAGGCAAGACACACTGGTCTTTGTACTCCTCACCTGGTTGCCGCCACACATGCTTGACACCATCTGAACCAAATAAGTTTATCTTGGTCTCATCAGACCACAGGACATGGTTCCAGTAATCCATGTCCTTAGTCTGCTTGTCTTCAGCAAACTGCTTGCAGGCTTTCTTGTGCGTTATCTTTAGAAGAGGCTTCCTTCTGGGATGACAGTCATGTAGATCAATTTGATGCAGTGTGCGGCGTATGGTCTGAGCACTGACAAGCTGACCCTCCACCATTTCAACCTCTGCAGCAATGCTGGCAGCACTCATACATCTATTTCCCAAAGACAACCTCTGGATATAATGCTGAGCACATGCACTTAACCTCTTTGGTCGACAATGGCGAGGCCTGTTTTGAGTGGAACCTGTCCTGTTAAACCAATGTATGGTCTTGGCCACTCTGCTGCAGCTCAGTTCCAGGGTCTTGGTAATCTTCTTATAGCCTAGGCTATCTTTAGGTAGAGCAACACTTCTTTTTTTCAGATCCTCAGAGAGTTCTTTGCCATGAGGTGCCATGTTGAACTTCCAGTGACCAGTATGAGAGAGTGAGAGCGATAACAACAAATTTGACATACCTGCTTCCCATTCACACCTGAGACCTTGTAACGCTAACGAGTCCCATGACAATGGGGAGGGAAAATGGCTAATTGGGCCCAATTTGGACATTTTCACTTAGCGGGTGTACTCACTTTTGTTGCCAGCAGTTTAGACATTAATGGCTGTGTGTTGAGTTATTTTGAGGGGGCAGCAAATTTAAACTGCTATACAAGCTGTACAGTCACTACTTTACATTGTAGCAAAGTGTAATTTCTTCAGTATTGTCACACGAAAAGGTATAATAAAATATTTACAAAAATGTGAGGGGTGTACTCACTTTTGTGAGATACTGTATATTACCCACCACGTGTCACTGACTGTGGGTTCCACTCTGATCAACATATCTTCGCACAAGGCCACCAGCCCAGCAATTCTTATTAGTATTGGCCTACACACAGCCCAGTGCTCCCTTGGATAGATTTTTTCTGCCTAGAACCCATTTTTTTCAGGATTAGTTCAGCATTAATGATTCCACTATGATTCACAGTTCACACATGCTTGTATATAAATATAAATGTGCTCCATATGTTGAATTATTTTCCAACAACTACCCAACATCTAATGTCTATAAGTACTTTAACTTAAAGGAAATTTATACTTAGAGAATAAAGAGTCTGCATTGCTGGTCTTTTTATGAAAACGCTAGTGCTTGGCTGTTATGCAGATCCATTGGCTTCAGTACTTTCTAAGGCACTATCCAGGAGTTCTGACTTTACCCTGGTTTCCTAACCTGCATGATTGCTCCAAGCTAGTGATTCAAAAAGATCCACAATGGCAGTTTTGTATTTCTCCCAGTACTGGTTTCCTTTAAGCCTATTTAACAGTCATTGAATCTTCCTTTCATGTTGAAATGAAAATTAATTATTGATGAAATGAATGTTTACCCATAACTGTTTTAGTACTGCCATTAAACATTAACTTTGTCAAGTTCCACTTTTACTGGTAAAGTATTAAAATACATAAGGCCTAGAGGTAGATTTATGGGGAACCTGTGAGTCACTTACAGTCAAAGCAGCTGAAAGTGCTCATGTGATGTGCTGGTCTCTATTGTCATCAACAGGCTAATCACTGAGTTATTTTTCGACTTGTGGACCTACAGCTATTTTGTACTTGTCACAATGTTAATACCCAAACTTATTTAAAGTAGAAACATATCCAAAAGAAGATGAGTGACAGCAGTATGTCCTTTCAGTCAGAGACCATATAACCCATTAAAATAATTGTTATGGTTGCCCGTAAACTTGTTGTGCAGAGATGGATAAAATCCCACTCTACCTGGATCAAGGCTGTCAATGATATACTGACAAGAGAAAAATTTACATACTGTATACCAGACAAGGATCTCCTACCATGTTTAGCAAATGATGGATTGACTGGCTTGACACACCAGGCATAGCCCCCAAAGTCTTGGTCTTGGATAGATAATAAATGAATAAAAGTAATAATAAAAATATATCTTGAATATGGGGAATGGTCCTTTTATTTGTGAGGATGAGACTTCATTTTTTGTAACACTTATCGCCTTCCTTATCTTTAAAGTTATACTCAGGCCCTTTTGTGCTGCACCATGAGAAGAGCTTCTTGATCTATTTCCTAAGTTCAGCAGGAATTGTCCCACCATCAATACCTGCTATCTGTTAGGAGATACACCGCTTTCTCGTATTTATTTTTGACTTAGGTATGTACTAACTATCCCTGATTTCGAGGGAATGTGCCTGATTTGGAACAAGGTCCCTCTCTCCCTCTTTCCTCCTCATTTGTTCCTCATTTTGGTCTGATCTATATAATTGTATATATAATGCACTTTTTATCTTTCAAAAAAGTGTTTCCCAGTGCTAAACCTTTCATCCAATTTCTAAATTGCTGCATTTGTAAAATTTCAGAAGTCAATATAAAGTAATAGTAGTGGTAAAAAAAAAAGCACTTGTGGGTTTAACCAATCATTTTTTTTATAGTTCTCCTTTAAGGGGGCATGGCAGGGGGGATCCTATGCCTACATACTTTTGCTAATAGGTGTCCCTTGTTCCCATACCAAAAAGTTGGGATGTATGTGAATGTGTTAGCTGAACTCCCACTAGCTCCCTGACAGATCACTTCCATGGACATTCTTGCCTGTGAGGACCAGGAAGTTGACGCTCCCTTTGTTGAATGAGCTTTGCAGCCACCTTCATGAAGCGGGTGTGTCTGTTCACAATTCTTTTGCTTTTCTAGGTGTGAAGAGATCAAACAAACCATATCTACCTTGCTGTTGAGATTTTTGTGAATCAGTAGTAGCAAAAGAATTTGATACTGGAAGTACAGATTACCAATTCAGGTGGTCACAGAGGACATCTCTCGGAAGATTTCCTTTCACCGCTTGTTCTGGTGACAACTGTAACATTTCCCATTATATTCTGTATTGGTGACTATGGTAAGCAGGACAAATAGAGAGGGTGTCTTGAAGATCAATGAAAACCCTCCCCTCTCTATCCCAAACTAAAACAATGTTTTGGCTGTACATACACTTTAAGGTAGTGTATACCTGAAGCAACTAACCATATTACATATTACTTTCAATGTATTTGTAAAGGCTAAATATATCCCATTAAAAACATAAGTTTTTTTAATAAAATTCCCTGTATTATACTCAGAATGAGACATTTTTCAAAGGGTGTCTTTGCTGCAAAGTCACCACAGTCTTCCTAACACCATTCCAAGAGTCTAGTAGTGAAATGTGTCTGGTCTGCAGCACACCAAACCTTAATTGGACTACTATTTTACTAAGCCAAAACAGCTATTATACTTTAATGGAAAGATTTTGACCACCGTTACTCACATTTCAGAAATCCATTTACTGTAACACAGCCTATTTCTTCAGCGGTTGTTGAAAAATTACCAATGCTGTAGCGTCCTTCTGCCAATGATCCTATACTATATTATTATACCCCCCCCCACGTCATGATTTATGATACAGGTAATATCGTAAATGAAAACAAACTTTGTTATTTTTTTAGTTTATGTGGGTCGCCACTCCACAAAAAGATGAGATTGTTGCACAAACCCTTACTTACATGGTTGTAAAGCCTGACGTGATGAGGGAGGCCTCTCTTACAGCTCTAGCTTAGGGACCGCTGGTAGTGAGACAGTGGCCGCAAGAGCACGGTGAGGTACGAGTGCCTGCCTGTAAGATGTCCAGCAGACTACGCAGGTAAATGGCTGGTACTTCACCTGGAACAGATCAGATGGCCAGGACAGCAGGTGCAGCAAACCCTAAACTTGGTAGGGGGGCAGGCTGGCAGGTAACCATCCGTGGGTGCGACACAGGCTGGCAGGCACTAGCTGACAGATGCTAGACAGGGACCAGGTAAGTAGCACGCTGGTTAGGAGATGCTGAGCAAACGGATAAGACTGGATGTGTGGTCAGGCAAGCTGGGTTGGTAACAGACAGCCAGATCAGGCATGGACAGCTGGCAGGAGAATGGTCAAGGTACAGGCCAAGGTCAGTATCACTAGAACAGGCAGATGAGCAGGAGAGCAGAGCAAGGTCCAAAGTCAAGCCGAGGTCAGGGCAGAAGGCATTTAAGCGATATCAAGACAAGCTGGGTCAATCACAGAAGTCAAGTACCGGAACTGGCATAGAAATGCAGGAAACACCGTCGATCAGACAGCAACTGACTAGTACAGTTGCTTCACTTAAATAGTCCAATAGTATTAGCGGAGAATGCCCACACATGCATATCTGTAGTTGCCTCAAAGTTTCATTTGTACTATGGACAGTATTTCCCTGACAGATAACTGGAATTTATCTAAAACCCTGGTTGTTATGTTACTAATATACCGTGTTAACTCTATTCAAACGGACAACGCTGACCATACAACAAGCAGATATGTCACCCAGAAGGCAGGTGATAAGACATACTGTATAACCATCCTGAAAAACACTGTCACTTGGCTGTACACACTGCCATAAACAAGCAGATGTGTCACCAGGAGGGGCAAGCAATAGGACATCTAACTACCTTAAAACACACGGTCACTTGGCTTTACGCACTTGCCATGGACAAGAAGATTTGCCATCAAAAAGGAAAAGCAATAAGACATCTACCTATCTTAAATGCACACTGTCACTTGCCATTACCAAGAAGATGTGTCAATAATAACGACAGAGCAATAAGATATCTACCTGTCCTAAAACACACTGTCACTAGGCTTTATATGCTGACATTTGGACAAGAAAATGTGTCATCAATTAGGTCAGGTGATGAGACCTCCAACCATTGTAAAACACATGTTCCCTTGCCTGTGTAGGTTTTAGTGGTGCATTTGGGGAAGCAACTGTCAGTGGTCTACCAGTATCTTAGACCCTGGCCATAATGCTAAGCTCCATTTTCCCGACAAGCTGCTTGTGTCAGTGTAAGTCCTCCATATATACCTATAAGGAATTCTTGTACAGAATTCTGAAGTGTGTATGAGGCCAACTGTAAACACTGCAGATTTATACAGTACATACTGTAGTAAATAATATGACTCATAGCAATAAAAACCTATTTTTTTCCTGATCCAAGCTTTCTACAATGATTTTAGTGGCTCCATAGGTATGCGCAAGGGGTGTGCCAGGTGTGCCTTGGCACACCCTAATCCTGGGATTGGCAACCCGTCAATGGTGATCTACTCGTCAATCGCAGGCAGGTGATGAGCCCTCCTTGCCAGAACCTGGACAGGAGGAGCGGCAGGGGTGGAATTTAGTGGAACCGATCTGTATTTTCCTCCAGCAGCAGCAGCTGAAAGTAGGCTTCTCCTCCTCTCCCTCTCACTGCCATTCAGCTGCCACAGGAGGAAAATACAGGGGATCGGTACCAATGTATGCTACCCTGCCATACCTCCTGTCCCTGTTTCTCTTGTTTCTGCTGCTCAAGTCTCCCCGTGTGCTCCCTTGCTCCCCCTCCCCTCTCCCCCGTTGTTTCAGGATGGAGAGTGAGAAAGAGGCCGATAAATATGTCACACCCATATGTGTTGGAGCTTTGAGCTGCGCACACCCAATGAGTGCCTCTAATAGACGGGAACCAAATTGTATTTAACGTTTACTTCGTTAGCAACTTTATTTTAAAAATCTTCTGTCACAAGAAGATTATGTCCAGTCTGCATGTATCTGAAAATGCTGAGCTGATCATATATGGGCAAAGATCTGATAACCCTTGCTACTTGTAACAATTTTTGAAGCCTCAAGTTCAAATCACAGCTGTTGATTCTAGGCCTATCTTCCTGAACAAGCTCTATAAAAATGCTTACAGATTTCTGACACAAATACTTATTCCTGCTAGAACTCAAACACTAAATGACTGCAAACAATCTGTCACATGTGGATAATGCTTTGAAGATTCCTAATTCTTTTTCATAATAAATTTTTATACAAATTACATTTAGCACTAATTGGTTATTCAAGGGTCATCTAGCTAAATATAGATGTTACTTTACTCATGTAGCATTACCTCTGCATGAGTTACTAGGGCTAGGTTCACACTGGCACGACATACGCTCCTATTTTGGGAGTACGTCTCATGATGTGTGTAAGGCCGGGTTCACACTAGTGCGACAAATGCTCCGACATTGGGAGCTCATGTCGCATGACGTGTGAAAATCAATGTTTCCCTTTGGGAGCCGTCCTAACTGGTCTGACACAAGTCGGTCCGACTTTGAAAATGCTCCCTGTACTACTTTGGTCTTGCTTTGATCCTACTTCAGCCCATTGACTATCACTGAAGTCAGATCAAAGTCGGATCGCCATCTTGCATGATCCGACTTTGGCATGCGACTTGTGCTCTGATGATCTTGAGGGGGAACTCCGCGCCAAATTTTAAATAAAAAAACGGCATGGGTTCCCCCTCCAAGAGCATACCAGGCCCTTCGGTCTGATTTGGATCTGAAGGGGAACCCCCTACGCCAAAAAAACGGCATGGGGGTCCCCACCAAGATCCATACCAGACCCTTATCTGAGCACGCCGCCCGGCTGGTCAGGAAAGGGGGTGGGGACGAGCGAGCACCCCCCTCCTGAACCGTACCAGGCCGCATGCCCTCAACATGGGGGGGGTGGATGCTTTGGGGCAGGGGGGCGCCCTGCGGCCCCCCCTCCCCAAAGCACCTTGTCCCCATGTTGGCTGTTGGTTGTCGGGGTCTGCAGGCCGGGGGCTTATCGGAATCCGGGAGCCCCCTTTAATAAGGGGGCCCCCAGACCCCGGCCCCCCACCCTATGTGAATGAGTATGGGGTACATCGTACCCCTACCCATTCACCTAGGAAAAAAAGTGTCAATAAAAAAACACACTAGACAGGTTTTTAAAGTAATTTATTAGGCAGCTCCGGGGGTCTTCTTCTGACTTCGGGGGTCTCTTCCGACTTCTCCGCGCTCTCCGGCCTCTTCTCCGCGCTTTCCGGTTCTTCTCCCGCTCTCCGGTATCTTCTGCTCTTTTGCCCGCTCTTTTGCTAGCGGTGGCCCGGTCTTCTCCGCCTTCTTCTTCCCTCTTCTCTTCTTCCGATGTTAACACGACGCTCTCTCACTGTAATGCCGTGTTTGCGGTGCGCAATGTCTTATATAGGGGTGGGGCATGGTCACCGGCTGATGTCACCCGGTGACCCCGCCCCTTATGACGTCACAGTCCCATCATGCCACGGGACTGTGACATCATAAGGGGCAGGGTCACCGGGGGACATCACCCGGTGACCAAGCCCCATCACTATACAAGTCGTTGCGCACCGAGCACACGGCATTACAGCAGGAGAGAGCGTCGTGTCAACATCGGAAGAAGAGAAGAGGGAAGAAGATGGCGGAGAAGACCGGGCCACCGCTAGCAAAAGAGCGGGCAGAAGATAGCGGAGGAGCCTGGCAGAAGATACCAGAGAGCGCGGAGAAGAAGGAACCCCGAACCTCGAAGTCGGAAGAAGACCCCCGGAGCTGCCTAATAAATTACTTTAAAAACCTGTCTAGTGTGTTTTTTTTTTAATTGACACTTTTTTTCCTAGGTGAATGGGTAGGGGTACGATGTACCCCATACTCATTCACATAGGGTGGGGGGCCGGGATCTGGGGGCCCCCTTATTAAAGGGAAGAAAAATATTACAGCGCACACATGCAAAAAAACATTCACCTCTAGCAAGGCTAGTTTAAAAACACCTAAACATTCTCAAAAAGACATTTTCAAAAATATGGGGATTTGGTCACACCATATTGCTATATGGTGCTAAGCCCACTTGCTGCGACAAAATAACCCATGATTAGTGGGTCCTACACTATCCATGGGTTTGTGAGATCCTGCTTCTCTGAACCATGAGAGCTACACTCTTCTAAATGGTAGAAATTTAAAGGTCTCCACCTATGACACAAGTGGACACTAATATTAAAGGGAGCTCCCGGATTCCGATAAGCCCCCCCGCCCTCCCGCAGACCCCGACAACCCTGGCCGTTGTCCTCATCAACATGGGGACAAGGTGCTTTGGGGTGGGGGGCTGCAGGGCGCCCCCCTGCCCCAAAGCACCCACCCCCCCATGTTGAGGGCATGCGGCCTGGTACGGTTCAGGATGGGGGCGCTCGCTCGTCCCCACCCCCTTTTCTGACCAGCCGGGCTGCGTGCTCGGATAAGGGTCTGGTATGGATTTTGAGGGGACCCCCACGCCGTTTTTTCGGCCTAGGGGTGCCTCTTAAAATCCTTACCAGACCGAAATTTTAAATTAAAAAATGGCATGGGTTCCCCCTCCAAGAGCATACCATGCCCTTCGGTCTGGTATGGATTTTAAGGGGCACCCCCTATGCCAAAAAAAATGGTGTGGGAGTCCCCCCAAAATCCATACCAGACCCTTATCTGAGCATGCAGCCCTGCCGGTCAGGAAAGGGGGTGGGGACGAGCGAGTGCCCCCCCTCCTGAACTGTACCAGGTCACATGCCCTCAACATGGGGGGGTGGGTGCTTTGGGGCAGGGGGGCACCCTGCGGCCCCCCCACCCCAAAGCACCTTGTCCCCATGTTGATGAGGTCGGGGTCTACGGGTGGGGGTCCCCCCGGCCCCCACCCTATGTGAATGAGTATGGGGTACATCGTGTCAATAAAAAAAACACACTAGACAGGTTTTTAAAGTAATTTATTAGGCAGCCTCGGGATCTTCTTCCGACTTCGGGGGTCTCTTCCTTCTTCTCCGCGGTCTCTTCCTTCTTCTCCATGCTCTCCGGTCTCTTCTCCGTGCTCTCCGGCCTCTTCTCCGTGCTCTCCGGCCTCTTTTCCCGCTCTCTGGTATCTTCTGCCAAGCTCCTCCGCTATCTTCTGCTCTTTTGCCCACTCTTTTGCTAGAGGTGGCCCGGTCTTCTCCGCCACCTTCTTCCCTCTTCTCTTCTTCCGATGTTGACACGACGCTCTCTCCCGCTGTAATGCTGTGTGCGCGTTGCGCAACGACTTATATAGGGATGGGGCGGGGTCACCGGGTGATGTCACCCAGTGACCCCTCCCCTTATGACGTCACAGTCCCAGGGCATGATGGGACTGTGACGTCATAAGGGGCAGTGTCACAGGGTGACTTCACACGGTGACCCTGCCCCATCCCTATATAAGTCGTTGCGCAACGCGCCCCCCTGCCCCAAAGCACCCACCCCCCTATGTTGAGGGCATGCGGCCTGGTACGGTTCAGGAGGGGGGGCGCTCGCTCGTCCCCACCCCCTTTCCTGACCAGCCGGGCTGCGTGCTCAGATAAGGGTCTGGTATGGATCTTTTTTCGGCGTAGGGGGTTCCCCTTAAGATCCAAATCAGACCGAAGGGCCTGGTATGCTCTTGGAGGGGGAACCCATGCCGGTTTTTTATTAAAAATTTGGCGCGGAGTTCCCCCTCAAGATCATCAGAGCACAAGTCGCATGCCAAAGGCAGATCATGCAAGATGGCGATCCGACTTCGATGATAGTCAGTGGGCTGAAGTAGGATCAAAGCCAGACCAAAGTAGTACAGGGAGCAATTTTAAAGTCGGACCGACTTGTGTCGGACCAGTTAGGACGGCTCCCATAGGGAAACATTGATTTTCACACGTCATGCGACATGAGCTCCTAATGTCAGAGCGTTTGTCGCACTATTGTGGACCCGGCCTGAAAATGCTCCCTGCACTACTTTGGTCCGACTTTGATCCTATTTCAAACCTTTGAATATCATTGAAGTCAGATCAAAGTCAAAATCAAGGCAAAATCGACTTTAAAGTCGCACAAGTGTGAAAGGGGTCTAACAGTAAAAGGAATTTATCTCACACTGGGATTGTTTTGATTGGTCAAAGGACAAGTCAGACTATCTCAAAGTCAGAGCAAAATCTTATCTTTATTCAAGTCGAATGGAAGTAGGACCGAAGTAGGACCAATGTAGGACCGATGTCGCAGGGCAAAGTAGGATGACAGGAGTACAACAGTCGTGTAGTACCAGTGTGAACCCAGCCTGAAAATGCTACTTTGGTACGACTTTGGTCCTACTTCAGCCCATTGACTATCATTGAAGTCGGATTAAAGTAGGATCCTTGTCCTAACCATCCGACTTGTGGCATCTGACATTGTGATTGCAGCAGCAGCAAAAGGAATTTATGTCACACTGGGATTGTTTTGATTGGTCAAAAGACAAGTCAGACTATCACAAAGTCGGATCAAAGTAGTATCCTGTTCATTCAAGTCGGATAGGTAAAGGACCAATGTAGGACTGATGTCGTAGAGCAAATTATAACAGGAAGTGACAGAACAAGTACCTTTATGGCCGAATTGCTTTGTTTTGTTTTAATGAAAACTGCAGATTTAAAAGGACTGTAAACAATTTTTACAGTATTTTAATATGTTAATGCTTATATGTGATTTTAATGATTGGGTTTCAATGTACTTCAAGTTTGACTTCCCCCAACGTTTTGTCCTGATGACCACAGACCAGAGACAAGCTGTAGCCCTTTTTCACTCTAGTCCAGTGGTCTCCAAACTGAGGCCCTTTGCTTGCCTTTATCTGGCCCTTGGCACACTATTCCTCCCACTGACATTAACAATGGGGCAAAATTCCTGCCACTGACATCAACAGTGGAGCACTATTCCTCCCACTAACACTAACTATGGGGCACTATTCCTCTCACACCAATAATGGGGCATTGTTACCGACACCAGGACATTTTCTTTTCCCACTGGCCACAGCCCGGCCCCTCTAAAGTCTGGAGAATGATAAACCTGCTCTTTGTTTAGACAGTGTGGCAACCCCTGCTCTAGTCAAATAAAACCATGTTGTCTGGAATTCCACTTTAAACCTTAACAGTTACATTCTTGAAGATTTTACTACCACACTGAATGGTGGAATGCAGTTGTCTGGAATCTGCTCTAATTGGATATATAGTCCAAACTATAGGAGAAAATGGAACAACTCAGAATGAGTAGGTGTCAGTAAAGAGCCCCGCCATTAAGTGACTTATAAGTGGAAAGGTAAGGGATAGGAGCATGAGGGCAGTTGCTGAGACTGGCCAAACATAGTCCACCACAAAACTTTGTGGGTTGGAGTATATCTCGGTACTGGTACACAGAAAAATAAATCTTGGATAAAAATGTATTAATTTATTACATATAAAGAGACATACATAACTCACATAAAAAAGTTTCAAAAAACAATATGCAAATACTCAAAGGTTTCCCCAAGAGATATCTGTTGATGGAGTTTTTCATAGATTAACCAGTTCTCTACTAGTTTCACGGTACATAGACCACTCCATCAGGAGGAATAATCTATAAAACAAATGATCAAATAAAACACAAGAACACATAATCATAATTACAGAAGCATAGTATATACAGATAGAGCTCAGCGGTAAGGTTGAGAAGTTGCTTACCCAACAGGTCAATTGCCCGGTACAAGGCCCAGCTGTTCAAAAAGCTCCCCTCGCGGCAGACAAGGGGGATTATGCGGAATTGAATCTAAATAGGGGTAGGAATAGATATATACAGAGCAGTTGGTCAAATATTACCCATAAAGTTATTGTATAGTGCATCAGGGAGGGGGGGGAGGTGAAAACGAGAAAAGAGACAGATGAAAAAGGCAGAAAAAAGTGGGGGGGAGGGGGGAAGGGGGGGAAAGGAGGGAAGGGGGGAGAAAGGGGGAAAAAAGGGTGGGGTGGGGTGGAAGGGGGGAAAGGAGGAAGGGGGGAAAGTGTTGGAAGGAAGGGTGGGTAGGTTGTTGGGTGAGGATGTGAGGGGGGGGGAGGGGGGAACGAAGGGGAATGGGTAGTGAAGGAAAGGAAGTGCATATATACCTGATAGTCAATGAATTAAAACCTACCTGCTTAGATATCTTTAAAGATCTAATCAAAAAATATGAACAAAGCTCCAGGGGGGAAAAAGAGGGCATGAGAGAGGGAATGCAAGCAGAAAGACCAGCACCAAAATTAATGAAGATCTTATTTTTTAGATTTCAGAAAACAACAGGGCATCCTGGACACAAATGTCCTCAAACCCCCGCTACCATCACCCAACACGACACCCATCCCAACATCATAAATTTGACCCCCTAGCAGTTGACAGAGGACGAGTCTTCAGTTCTGCAGCTGGGTCTGGGCTTTTGCCCACTCGATGCACTTATTGTCACAGAGACTATTAAGGATCTCTACCTTTTTGCCTGTAACCGCACATTTAGGTTTATTTTTGACAAGGATTGAGGAGTTCAACCTTGAACGCGGGCTTGCGGAGCGAATGAAACACTTCACTATGGAGGAGTTTCGGGCGCTCCGCGACCTCATACTTCTCTACGACGAAGGGGCAATGGAGGATACCACTCCTTCTCCTTCTCCCCCTTCCTCCTCAGTACCCACGGCTCCCACTCCCACTCCATCCCAGACCCGCTTGATCAAACAATTTAAATTGAGATCTTGCAAATTTCCCGATCTTATGACCTGCCCGGCCATCTGGGCTTTCCTGCATGAAGCTATCAGGGACCTCAAGAAACGGCACTGGCATTAGATTCTATCCAGCCTCAATATTAGACAAATTAAAGCATTTAAGTCCTTACAAAAATGCTTCGAACTTGTTATCAAACAATCAGACAAAGGTGGTAATATTGTTTTAATGACGCATACCCAGTATCAACCAATGTGCTTGACTGTCTTGAATAATCACAACTGATACAAACCCATTACCCCTGCCCTCATCTCTACCTTTGCCTTAGAACTCTGGGATCTTTGCACTGGGGCCTTCTATGAGGGCCTCATTGACAAGAACATCCTGGAGTTCTTGTTTCCTCAATTTCCACGTGTCCCTACCTTCTATTCCCTTCCTAAATCCCACAAGAATATCCAGACACCTCCCGTTAGCCCAATTATCTCTGGAACAGGATCACTCATAGACGATGCCAGCAAATTTGTAGATGCTTTCTTAATGCCTCATGTACGGAGTCTCCCCTCCTATATACGTGACACTACCGACCTCTTGAAACATATTGAGGGGATCCAGATCCCTCCGGTTGCCCTACTCATGGCTATAGATATCAAGGCTTTGTACTCGAGTATCCCCCATGAGCAGGGTGTCCGGGTGGCTGGCTCCTTCCTCAAAGAACAAGAACAGACCTCTTGGCCCCTGAACCAATTCATTTTGCAAGTACTACATTTCATTTTGACTAAAAATTACTTTACTTTCAATGATCAACTGTATCTACAGACTCAAGGAGTCGCTATGGGGACTTCTTGTGCCCCGGCATATGCTAATTTGTATCTGGGTGGATGAGAGAGACATATAGCTTCTGATATTCGTTACACACATTTCCTTGAACATGTCCTGTTATGGTACAGGTAAATAGATGACCTGTTCATAGTATGGACCGATACCAGAGAGAAACTGTTGGAGTTTATTCAGACCTTGAACAACAATAGTTTTTACCACAAATTTACATTTAGTAAATATCAAAGCACCACCGCTTTGATATTACGGCTGTCAAATTTTTGGTCCTTGAAGTAGTCCAATAGAGCCCTAGAGGGGGTGATTGGGATAGGACGATTTTACAGAGAGAAACTCTGTGGATCGAACATCTCAATGCTACCCCTCCCCCAGGCCTCAATGAGATGATATCTTATAAACCGTTCTTGTAGGTTCTTCGCAATTTCCTTCTCTCTCCCCCCTCCTTATTCCGCCCCCCTTTCCCCTTCCCATTCCCCTCCCCCCTCCCTCTCCTTCCCACCCTTATCCCATGGGTTCCCTTTGTGTACCCCTGTCAACAATTGCAGCAATTCTCCACTGGCCTATTACACCTCAGGTTACCTGGCCATCCATACCTGCCCTTGAATTAGGCCAGCAATAGTCAAATTTCCAAAATGTTTTATTTTATATTTATATAAAGTTCTATTATAGATTTGGGACTATTTAGCCCCTCATTATTTCTTGTAATTAATGTGTTTTTTCTATACACTACTGTTGTGTACATTTGATGAAATGAATTTGGGTTGTTGCTTCCCCTGCACGCCTAGCCAGTCTCTCTCTGGCTGTTTGTTTTTTCTCCCCAGCAGCAGACATGTGACTCCCCTGGTGAGGAGGGTTTTCCCTGTAGGAACCACCCCTCTCTTGCGCTGCCTAAGTTTTGGGCTTTCCAGCCCATTTGACATAGATGGCGCGCGCTTGCGCAGTGACGTGTTAATTCACACCTGTGCAGTGCGAGGAGCCAGACCCGATGACGTCACATGCCACCATCAGGCAGCGTGTGTGCGCTTCTGGGTTGGGAAGCTTATTTAGCGGGCCTCGGCTCCCACTGATGAGCACCGCGCATGTTTCTCTCCAGGGGGGTCGTGACTGGCAGCCAGGAGAAAGGTAGGACTGGGATCCTTGAAGCCAAGCCTGGGCGGATTTACTCCCTACTCCCTGCCCCCTTTTTTTTTCATCAACGCTTTATTCGTTTTACTTTTACAGACCTGTCTGACACCTATAGGCTCTAGCCTGGCCACAGATAGAGGGACCCCTTACCAGGTGCTTGCTTCATGTTTAATGAACCTTCAGATTGCAACTACCCACTGGTGAGTTAGGATTATGACATTTTCCAGCCACCACCATCTGTGATACCTTATATGTGGTCTCGCTGCTTGCATTCCCTCTTTCTGCCTGCCATGCCCTCTTTGTTCCCCCCTGCAGCTTTGTACATATTTTTTGATTAGATCTTTAAAGATATCTAAGCAGTTAGGTTTTTTTCTTTCCTTCACTACCCATTCTCTCAACCCACCCTCATCCCCCCCCCTCACATGCTCACCCAACAACCTACCCACCCTTCCTTCCAACACTCCCCGCCCCCCCCCCCGGTCTCCCCTACCCTTTTCTCCCCTTTCTCCCCCTTCCACAGATAGGGGGACCCCTTACCAGGTGCTTGCTTCATGTTTAATGAACCTTCAGATTGCAACTACCCACTGGTGAGTTAGGAATATGACATTTTCCAGCCACCACCATCTGTGATACCTTATATGTGGTCTCGCTGCTTGCATTCCCTCTTTCTGCCTGCCATGCCCTCTTTTTACCCCCCTGCAGCTTTGTACATATTTTTTGATTAGATCTTTAAAGATATCTAAGCAGTTAGGTTTTTTTCTTTCCTTCACTACCCATTCTCTCAACCCTCCCTCATTTCCCCCCCTCCCTCACATGCTCACCCAACAACCTACCCACCCTTCCTTCCAACACTTCCCCCCCGGTCACCCCTATCCTTTTCTCCCCTTTCTCCCCCTTCCCTCCTTTCCCCTCCTTCCCCCACTCTCTCCCCCCTATTCTGCCTTTTTCATCTGTCTCTTTTCTCGTTTTCACCCTCCCCATCCTCCCCCTCCCCCCCTTCCTCCCTCCTCCCCCTTCCCCAACAACTCCCTTTCCCCCCCTTTCTTCTTCCCCCCCTTCTCTCCCTTCCTGGTGCATTATACAATCCCTTTATGGGTAATATTTGACCAGCTGCTCTGTATATATCTACTCCTACCCCTATTTAGATGAAATTCCGCATAATCCCCCTTGTTCGCCGCGGGGGGAGCTTTTTGAACAGCTGGGCCTTGTACCTGGTGATTGACCTGTTGGGTAAGCAATTTCTCAACGTTACCACTAAGCTCTATCTGTATATACTATGCTTCTGTAATTATGATTATGCGATCTTGTGTTTTATTTGATTATTTGTTTTATAGATTATTCCTCCTGATGAAGTGGTCTATGTACCATGAAACTAGTAGAGGACTGGTTAATATATGAAAAACTCCATCAACAGATATCTCTTGGAGAAACCTTTGAGTATTTGTATATTGTTTTTTTTTAAACTTTTTAAATGTGATTTATGTATGTCTCTTTATATGTAATAAATGAATTAATTTTTATCCAAGATTTATTTTTCTGTGTACCAGTACCAAGATAGTCCACAAACCTTTGTGGGTTGGAGTATATGTTTGGCCAGTCTCAGCAACTGTTCTCACGCTCCTATCCCTTCCCTTTCCTCCTATATCATTTTTTGGATGATGGTACTTTTTTATGCCTAGGTTTAGGCCTTGTTATTTGAGGCTATACTCAAAAATTTCCTAAGTGGCTTATGAGGATATAGTAGGAAAGGATTCATTACATCAGACTTTTGTCTGAAATGTTGTAGAGATTATTCAGGAAAATGTAAAAAAGAGGGAAGTGTGGCTTTGATTTATGGAAACAATTTGAATTTAACTTCCATTTTTCCAAATTTTCATAAATGGGAGAGTACTGGCGGAAGGAGTAGTTTAGCTCTGAGTTTAGCCTTTTTCCTGTCACATCTGTAGTTTTCTCTGGCATTTATTTTCTCTTTTAGATCAATACTTTTGGAAACTTGCAGCAAAATACAGTATATGGAAATACATTGTATCTGTGACTAGGAATATGCTAAGACTTGTTTCTGTCAGGTAGACGTCCTGTGCGTGACTTTGCTGTGTTTCTTCCAGTCCCTAGTATATTTTGCAAGAAAAGATGATAGTATCTTCTTTCTTCTCTTCCTGAACTAACACTGATAACTTGGAAGTGGCTTTGAACGATGATGTACTGTCTGAAAAAGCAGCCGTAGACCTTGTTTTATATGACAGGTACAAAATACTTGTTGTTCTCTACTGTAGGCTTGCAGACCGAAAAACAAGACAATTTCTTATGGCCAGATATTGTGTGTGCTCAATGGTAAGTTGTACAAATGAGTGAACTTAGTGCAAGATGATTTGTTGAATTTGCAACTGAAGTAACAACATTCTTTCAAGATTTAAAATGATTTATCATTATTATTTTTTTCTCAGGGATTTATCATTATTTTAGTTATGTGACTAATGAAAGAACATATTGAAGGCTGAGAATAGCTTTGTCTTTTGTTTGCTTGGTCCTTAAGACACGTGTCAAACACAAGGCCCGCCAGCCGAATCCGGCCCACCAAGCCATTTTTATGTGGCCCTCACATCTCCCCTGAAGCTGCGGCACCCCCCTCGTCTCCCCCCCACCTTGTCTCAGCAGTCTGCAGCAGAGAGGAGGGCAGAACTTCTCCACCAGATTACACATTTTTCCGTGCAGCCACAGAGAGGCTAGTATCTGCCCCCTATCTCAGCAGTTGAAAACAGAAAGGACATAATTTCCCCTACAGATCCTGTGCCTTTCTGTGCAGCCGCAGCACCCCATTGCTTCCTCCTCCTCTGGTCTCAGCATTCAGCAGACTCTGGGAGCTGATTCCAGCCCTCCTCCAGACCCTACACTTTCTGCCTTTCCAGATCCCCCCTCAGATTCTTCACGGCAGCAGAAAAAGGTAAGGGGGGTGCACTGTAATGTAAGGGAGGCTGGAGGACTCTTGATTTCTGATGGTGGAGGGGCTCTTGACATCTCGTGTAAGAGGGGTGGGGTGCTTTGGGCATCTAGTCTAACAGATACACCCCGCCCTTTGAGGGCAACCATAATGCTTATTGGACCCACAATGAAATTGAGTTTAACACCCCTGCCTTCAGAAGAAAAAAAATTAGTGCAGACATGAATGTCACAAAAGTGACATCTGTCCGATTTTAATCCAACTCAGCAGGGGATCTGTTAACAGAAGGACAACCGTAAGATGTAAAATGAGGAAAAGAGTCTGCTAGAATCCAGAAAAACTTTAACAATATTGTGCCCAATATTTATACACTAGATACCTAAATCCCAATTCATACGTTAATTAATATAACACCACCTAGTGAGTTCAACCCAAATCCATCCTGTTTTCAGTTTTACAAAGTGCCAAACAACGTCACCAAATTTAGCCAGTTCACCCTTTTAGATTGCTGGCTGCTGTTTGTGAACAAACTGGTTGGGTATCCCAGGCAATGTCATTGACCAAATAAGGTCATGACCCTTTTTGATCAATGACATCACCCAAGATCCTTGGTCGGTTTACTTACAAAAAGCAACTAGGGATCTGAATGTCATTTAACTTTGGTTGTTAGGCAGGGGCACCCCTGTAAGGTGGTGAGTCTAATTATCTGGGCTAGGATATCTGGGAACCCACTTATTTTAAAGTGGGCTTCCAGGTTCTGATAAGTCCCCTCACAAGCCCTACATCCACTTGAGGACTGGCTGTGGGGATGAGGTCCTTCTCGCCAACATTGGGACAAAAATGCCTCTTGCAAGTCGACTCCTTCCTTGCAATGTACCCCCTCAATGTTGAAAGGCATGTGGCTAGGTATGATTCAGGAAGGAGGCCCACATGCTCTCTGCTGCATGCCTAGAGACAGATCTGGTTTGAATTTTAAAGGAAACCCCATGCCAGTTTTTTTCTCTTTATTTAATTTCACTTTTAAAGAACTATACCACACTCATCTGTAAATTCACTTACAGTATTAGAAATTACTGCTGATCCAGTTTAAAGCCATAGACGTTGCCTACTTCTGCATGTATGATGTGTTTCTGACAGTCCATTCTCCCCAGTGAGAGGGAAGTGTATATACATCTAAGTAGAGTTTATAAAATACAGTACCACTGAGGACATCATATCTTGATCCCTATTGATTTATGTCACTATCTCTCCCTCCTACTTTCTAGAATCTATAAATCACTGCTGCATGGAAGCTGGAAAGTAATTTCAAGAAATAAAGGTTCCGATGACATGTACAAAGTCTTTAGCAGCTTGACAAGTATAGAAAACAGTTTTCCCAGCAGCAAATGGAAAATAATTTTTTCCTTCTGTCCTCGCCGTAGCGGTAAAGCACATGTCTGTGGGAAAAGCTTCCACGTTTAGAGGCTTGTGTTTGCTGTGTGATCCCGGTTCAGTGTCCTTACATGTCTTTTGATCATATGATAACTAAATACGTATGGTAACATAAATTGTGGCTGAAACATAAGCTCTGAGTGTATACTCTACTGTGTTCCACCTTCTGATTATAAAGGTCCATGAGGAAACTATTACTTTGAAACATTACATATGGTGCCACCTGCCTTACACTGCATTAGGGTCATTATTTCAAGTCAAACTTTTTAAAGCAGTACATTGAAATGATCCTCATGTATAAGTAAATGCATTTTTCACTCTTCAGAAAGTGCAACCTATAATGGCCTGTCAGTATTTCTTCAAAGAATGTAAATTCCTTTAGGAGGTATCAGCAGTTACTGTCAGAACATAACTGTGAACCGCAGACGCCCAGGGCTACCGTCTGCTTTTCATTTTGGTTGAAGAAGATTTTTTTTTTTTTTTCCCCTTCTTCAGGATTTTCAGTTCACTTGTGCCGGACAAATCAAGCAACATTTTGTGTGTGTAACAGCTGAATGTTTGCTTTGGCTTCCAGCACTGTTATAACAAAAGAAACAGGGGCACAGTCAGTCTGAAATAACCGGCTGCTCTGAGACCGCTGTAAAGGTGAATTACCCTTTGTTATGCTACTCCGTTTTCTTTTTTGAGATAATGCTCAACACCTGTTTATTTGTATAGATGAGAAAATATGCTGTAGGGCAACGCAAGCAGTAAATGTCAAGAAACATTATAGATAGATAGACAACATCCTTTAACCACTTTAGCTCCACACCTATGGATGAGAGCAATTTTTACATTTCTGTTACAGATCTGTTTATTCAGCATTAACTTTGTCATCATTTAGGTATTTAAGAAAACAAAGTAATGCATATACAGTACACACGCACACATATACATACAGTCAGGTCCATAAATATTGGGACATCGAACAATTCTAATCTTTTTGGCTCTATACACCACCACAATGGATTTGAAATAAAACAAACAAGATGTGCTTTAACTGCAGACTTTCAGCTTTAATTTGCGGGTATTTACATCCTAATCAGGTGAATGTTGAAGGAATTACAACAGTTTGTATATGTGCCTCCCACTTTTTAAGGGACCAAAAGTAATGGGACAGATTAACAATCATCCGTCAAACTTTCACTTTTTAAAACTTGGTTGCAAATCCTTTGCAGTCAATTACAGCCTGAAGTCTGGAATGCATAGACATCACCAGACGCTGGGTTTCATCCCTGGAGATGCTCTGCCAGGCCTCTACTTTAACTGTCTTCAGTTCCCGCTTGTTCTTGGGCATTTTCCCTTCAGTTTTGTCTTCAGCAAGTGAAATACATGCTCAATCGGATTCAGGTCAGGTGATTGACTTGGCCATTGCATAACATTCCACTTCTTTCCCTTAAAAAAGTCTTTGGTTGCTTTCGCAGTATGCTTCGGGTCATTGTCCATCTGCACTGTGAAGCGCCGTCCAATGAGTTCTGAAGCATTTTGCTGTATATGAGCATATAATATTGCCCGAAACACTTCAGAATTCATCCTGCTGCTTTTGTCAGCTGTCACATCATCAATAAATACAAGAGAACCAGTTCCACTGGCAGCCATACATGCCCACGCCATGACACTACCACCACCATGCTTCACTGATGAGGTGGTATGCTTTGAATCATGAGCAGTTCCTTTCCTTCTCCATACTCTTCTCTTCCCATCACTCTGGTACAAGTTGATCTTGGTCTCATCTGTCCATAGGATGTTGTTCCAGAACTGTGAAGGCTTTTTAGATGTTTGGCAAACTCTAATCTGGCCTTCCTGTTTTTGAGGCTCACCAATGGTTTACATCTTGTGGTGAACCCTCTGTATTTACTCTGGTGAAGTCTTCTCTTAATTGTTGACTTTGACACACATACACCTACCTCCTGGAGAGTGTTCTTGATCTGGCCAACTGTTGTGAAGGGTGTTTTTTTCACCAGGGAAAGAATTCTTCGGTCATCCACCACAGTTGTTTTCTGTGGTCTTCTGGGTCTTTTGGTGTTGCTGAGCTCACCGGTGCTTTCTTTCTTTTTTAAGGATGTTCCAAACAGTTGATTTGGCCACACCTAATGTTTTTGCTATCTCTCTGATGGGTTTGTTTTGTTTTTTCAGCCTAATGATGGCTTGCTTCACTGATAATGACAGCTCTTTGGATCACATATTGGGAGTTGACAGCAACAGATTCCAAATGCAAATAGCACACTTGAAATGAACTCTGGACCTTTTATCTGCTCCTTGTAAATGGAATAATGAGGGAATAACACACACCTGGCCATGGAACAGCTGAGCAGCCAATTGTCCCATTACTTTTGGTCCCTTAAAAAGTGGGAAGCACATATACAAACTGTTGTAACTGATTTGGATGTAAATACCCTCAAATTAAAGCTGAAAGTCTGCAGTTAAAGCACATCTTGTCCATTTCATTTCAAATCCATTGTGGTGGTGTATAGAGCCAAAAAGATTAAAATTGTGTCGATGTCCCAATATTTATGGACCTGACTGTATATATACAGTTGTGCTCAAAAGTTTGCATAACCTGGCAAAAATTTTGCAACTTTGGCATTAATATTGAAAATATGACTGATCATGCCAAAAAACATGTCTTTTATTTAAGGATAGCAATCACATGAAGCCATTTATTAACACAGTTTTTTGGATCCTTTTTAATTCATAATGATAATAGAAATCACCCAAACTGCCCTGATCAAAAGTTTACATACCTTGGAATATTTGGCCTTGATACAGACACAGAAGGTGGCACTCACAGATTAAAATGGTAATTAAAGGTTAATTTCCCACATTTGTGGCTTTTTAAATCACAATTCGTGTCTGTATAAATAGTCAATGAGTTTACTAGCTCTCACATGGATGCACTAAGCAGGCTAGACACTGAACCATGAGGAGGTAGAAAAGAACAGTCAAAAGACCTGCGTAACAAGGTAATGTAACGTTACAAAGCTGGAAAAGGATACAAAAAGATATCCAAAGCCTTGAATATGCCAGTCAGTACTGTTCAATCACTTAATAAGAAGTGGAAAACTTGGGGATCCTGTATTTCTCCTGCGGTTTTTTTCTTTGTATCCTGAGCAATTCCTCCAACAGTTGTGGCTGCAATCTTTCTTGGTCTACTTGACCTTGACTTGGTATCAAAAGAGCCCCTAATTTTCCACTTAATAAGTGATTAAACCGTACTGACTGCCATATTTAAGGCTTTTGATATATTTTTATATCCTTTTCCATCTTTGTAAAGTTTCATTACCTTGCTACGCAGTTCTTTTAACTGTTTTTTTCTACCTCCTCATGGCTCAGTGTCTAGCCTGCTTAGTGCATCCATGTGAGAGCTAACAAATTCATTGACTATTTATACACAGACACTAATTGTAATCTAAAAAGCCACAAATGTGGGAAATGCAGCTTTAATTATCATTTTAACCTGTGTGTGCCACCTTCTGTGTCTGTACCAAGGCCAAACATTCCAGGGTATGTAAACCTTTTTTAGGGACATTTGGCTGATTTCTGTTATCATTAAAAAGGATCCAAAAAAAACTTTGTGATAACAAATGGCTTCATGTGATTGCTATCATTAAATAAAAGACAGTTTTTTGGCATGATCAGTCATATTTTCAATATTAATGCCACAATTTCTCAATTTCTGCCAGGGTATGCAAACTTTTTATATATATATATATATACAGTAAAATAAGTATTGAACACATTGCCATTTTTCTAGGTAAATATATTTCTAAAGGTGCTATTGACATGACATTTTCACCACACGTCGGTAACAACCCATGCAATCCATACATACAAGGAGACCAAAACAAATAGGTTCAGAAATTAAGTTATGTGTAAAAATGGAATGACACAGGGAAAAAGTATTGAACATGCTAACTAAAATTGATTTAATACAAATCATTTGTTGGTAATAACTGCTTGAAGACACCACCTGTATGAAGAAACTAGTCGCATGCATTGCTCAGGTGTGATTTTGGCCCATTCTTCCACACAGTCTTCAAATCTAGAAGGTTCCTCTGGCCTCTTCTTTGAACTCTGATCTTTCGTTCTTTCCATAGATTTTCTATAGAAATCAAGTCAAGTGATTGGCTGGGCTATTCTAGCAGCTTTATTTTCTTTCTTTGAAACCAATTGAGAGTTTCCTTGGCTTTGTGTTTGAGATCAATGCCTTGCTTAAATGGCTACCCTCATTTCATCTTCATTATCCCCGTAGATGGCAGCAGATTTTTATCAAGAATGTCATGGTACATTTTTCCATTCATCCTTTCTTGAATGACATGAAGATTGCCAGTACCGTATGCTGAAAAATAGCCCCACACCATGGTGTTCCCACCTCTAAACTTCACTGTTGGTATGGGGCTGTTTTTGGGGTGATGTGCAGTGCCATTTGACCTCCAAACATAGTGTGTATTATGGCATCCAAAGAGTTCAATTTTGGTCTCATCTGACCAGACTATATTCTCCCAGTATTTTACAGGCTTGTCTAATGCCGCGTACACACGGTCGGACTTTTCGTCTACAAAAGTCCAACGGACGCTGACGGACTAAAGCTGGCTGGTAATCCGATCGTGTGTGGGCTTCTCCGGACTTTCAACGGACTTTTTTAGCCTCAAATCCGACGGACTTTAGATTTGAAACATGCTTCAAATCTTTACGTCGTAAGTACGACGGACCCCGAAATCCGCTCGTCTGTGTGCTAGTCCGACGGACAAAAACCCATGCTAGGGCAGCTATTGGCTACTGGCTATGAACTTCCTTATTTTAGTCCGGTGTACGTCATCACGTACGAATCCGTCGGACTTTTGTGTGGTCGTGTGTAGGCAAGTCCGTTCGTAACAAAGTCTGCCGCAAGTCCGCCGAAGGTACGTCGGAAGTCTGTCGGACAGGCTGTCGGACTTTTGTAGACGAAAAGTCCGACCGTGTGTACGCGGCATAAATGTTGTGCAGCAAACTTTAAACAAGCTTCAACATGCTTTTTTTTTTCTTGGCAATGGAGTCTTGCATGGTGAGCATGCATACAGGCCAAGGCGGTTGTGTGCTTTACTTGCATTCATTGTTTTCTTTGAAACAATTGTAGTTGATAATTCCAGGTATTTCTGAAGCTCTCCACAAGTGTTCCTTGGCTCTTGGACAACTATTCTGATAATTCACTCCTCTGGCAGAATTCTTGCCAGGACCACCTGGTGGTGACTGGTTTATGGTGAAATTATGTTCTTTCCACTTCCGAAATGATGGCCTCAACGGTGCTCACTGGCACATTCAGAAGTTTAGAAATCCTTCTGTAACCAATGCCATCAGTATGTTTTGCAACAGTAAGGTAAAAAATGTGGTGAAAATTTTATATATAAAGTTTATATATATAAATTTTCACCGCATAATGGTAGCAGCCCATGGTAGCAATCCATACATACAAAGAAACCAACACAAATAAGTTCAGAAATCTAGTTATGTGTAATATATGGAATGACACAGGGAAAAAGTATTGAACACATGAAGAAAGGGGGGTGCAAAAAGGTGTGAAAGGCCAAGACACCATCTGAAATCTATCAGTAATTAGAAAGCAATCCTGCTCCTTGTCAGTGCAAATTAATATCAGGTGGTTCAGTCTCAACTGATAACCTATAAAAGGTGTCTCATTACCAAGGTGTCACACAAGAAACATCTTGTGATGGGTAAAAACAAAGAGCTCTCTCAAGACCTTGCAACCTTATTGTTGTAAAACATACTAATGGCATTGGTTACAGAAGGATTTCTAAACTTCTGAATGTTCCAGTGAGCACTGTTGGGGCCATAATCTGGAAGTGGAAAGAACATCATTTCACCATAAACCGCAAGATTTCTGACAGAAGAGTCAAAGGAATTATCAGAAGAGTTGTCCAAGAGCCAAGGACCATTTGTGAAGAGCCTCAGAAAGACCTGGAATTAGCAGCTACAATTGTTTCAAAGAAAACAATAAGTAATGCACCCAACCGCCATGCATGACTTACCAACATGTGGTTAAAATTTCATGTCACTAGCACCCTTAGAAATATATTTGTCTAGAAAAATGGTGATGTGTTCAATACTTATTTTACCCACTGTATATACACAGTATATAGTTGTGCTCAAAACTTTGCATACCCTGAAAAATCGTGAAAATTTGGATTCAGGATCCTGGTGACAAGGATTCTGCAATGCAATCCTGAGTGTGGCTCAGCGTTACCCCTAATGGTACTGAAATTTAACCCCGAGCTACACTCAGGAATACCACAGGAGGGTTAAGAAGTGGACAATTCAGGGATCTCTTGATACCAAGCCAAGGTCAGGTAGACCAAGAAAGATTGCAGCCACAACTGCCAGAAGAATTGTTTGGGATATAAAGAAAAACCCACAGGTAACATCAGGAGATTACAGTGGGGACGGAAAGTATTCAGACCCCCTTAAAATTTTCACTCTTTGTTATATTGCAGCCATTTGCTAAAATCATTTAAGTTCAGTTTTTTCCTCATTAATGTACACACAGCACCCCATATTGACAGAAAAGCAGAGAATTGTTGACATTTTTGCAGATTTATTAAAAAAGAAAAACTAAAATATCACATGGTCCTAAGTATTCAGACCCTTATCTCAGTATTTAGTAAAAGCACCCTTTTACAGCCATGGGTCTTTTTGGGAAAGATGCAACAAGTTTTTCACACCTTGATTTGGGGATCCTCTGCCATTTCTCCTTGCAGATCCTCTCCAGTTCTGTCAGGTTGGATGGTAAACGTTGGTGGACAGCCATTTTTAGGTCTCTCCAGAGATGCTCAATTGGGTTGAAGTCAAGGCTCTGGCTGGGCCATTCAAGAACAGCCACGGAGTTGTTGTGAAGCCACTCCTTCATTATTTTAGCTGTGTGCTTAGGGTCATTGTTTTGTTGGAAGGTAAACCTTCGGGCCAGTCTGAGGTCCTGAGCACTCTGGAGAAGGTTTTCATCCAGGATATCCCTGTACTTGGCCGCATTCATCTTTCCCTCAATTGCAACCAGTCATCCTGTCTCTGAAGCTGAAAAACACCCCCACAGCATGATGCTACCACCACCATGCTTCACTGTTGGGACTGTATTGGACAGGTGATGAGCAATGCCTGGTTTAAATCACACATACCGCTTAGAATTAAGGCCAAAAAGTTCTATCTTGGTCTCATCAGACCAGAGAATCTTATTTCTCACCATCTTGGAGTCCAAACTCCATGAGGGCTTTCATGTGTCTTGCACCGAGGAGAGACTTCCGTCGGGCCACTCTGCCATAAAGCCCCGACAGGTGGAGGGATGCAGTGATGGTTGACTTTCTACAACTTTCTCCCATCTCCCGACTGCATCTCTGGAGCTCTGCCACAGTGATCTTTGGGTTCTTCTTTACCTCTCTCACCAAGGCTCTTCTCCTCCCATAGCTCAGTTTGGCCGGACGGCCAGCTCTGTGAAGGGTTCTGGTCATCCCAAACGTCTTCAATTTAAGGATTATGGAGGCCATTGTGCTCTTAGGAACCTTAAGTGCAGCAGAAATTTTTTGTAACCTTGGCCAGATCTGTGTCTTGCCACAATTCTGTCTCTGAGCTCTTCAGGCAGTTCCTTTGACCTCATGATTCTCATTTGCTCTAACATGCACTGTGAGCTGTACGATCTTATATAGACAGGTGTGTGGCTTTCCTAATCAAGTCCAATCAGTATAATCAAACACAGCTGGACTCAAATGAAGGTGTAGAACCATTTCAAGGATGATCAGAAGAAATGGGCAGCACCTGAGTTAAATATATGAGTGTCACAGCAAAGGGTCTGAATACTTAGGACCATGTGATATTTCAGTTTTTCTTTTTTTAATAAATCTGCAAAAATGTCAACAATTCTGTGTTTTTCTGTCAATATGGGGTGCTGTGTGTACAATAATGAGGAAAAAAATTAACTTAAATGATCCCTACTGTATATAGGTTGCTCTGGAAAAAGACAATGTAGTTGTTTAAAGAAGCACAATACGACGACACTTGAACAAAAATGAGCTGCATGGTCGAGTTGCCATGAAGAAGCCTTCACTGCACCAATGCCACAAAAAAGCCAATGAGGCATGTCAAGGTGTTGTCAGGCATATTGTAACCAAGCATATTGCCACCTGTCCTGACCTCTTCCCCTGACATGAATTAATATTTTGTTTGCCACCTGCCCTGATCTCTTGCCTGGATATGGGCCACTCTACTGACCACCCTTATCTGTGACCCTTGCTTGGGCAACAGACTGTTTCTGTCAGCTGTTAGCCAGTCCTGACCTTATCATGTTTGGCATCCAACCATCCTCTAGCCCTGGCCACTCCAGCAATACACCAGCATATCTACGGTAAGTGATTCCACCTCTGCGTGCTGGGGAGTGTCCAAGTTTTGCCAATATAGCATTGCGCATGAAGCCCTGTGGAAATCCGAGTACCAGTAGACTGACTGGCCTTAAGGGAAAGGTGACTGGTATCTTCGAAGCTGCTCTTAAGCTTTTCTATTTTTAAAGAACAGGATGTGAACCAATAAACTTTACGCTTTGTACTTTGACTTTTTAGGTGTGTGTTGCATGCCAGGTGTCCTCTACTGGGTAAAACTGTGCTCCAGACAAACAGAAAATGTATGAGAGCCCTCTTACCTCTTAAATGATTTGTATTTCTGTCCATCCAGCACTGAGATTTGCACAGCCCTGAGAGACAACAGAACCAGCATGGCGACCCGACTTTTCTCTGCCGCAGTTAGGCAACACAACCTGGTCACCTCACTCTAGCATTCAAATGTACCAGGGGTGATCAATAGACTGACAAAGCCATCTTTCTACTTTCTCCTTCTCTCAGTATGTCCTTGTCAGCACTTGTGCATGTAGGACATTGATTGGCTCATAGTCCTTCCCCATGCAATGCTTCTGTACAGGTGAGTACAAGAGGCTGAATTCTCAAGTAAATTTTGAGTATTTATTAATTGCATTTAAAATAAATATTATGTCTTTTAAGAAATACATAACTTAAATTATTTGTGATTATAAGAAATTCTATTTTGCTTTAAGGCTTCAAGCACACTGAGCTTTAGCTGAGCTCCTTGCTCCTTTTCTCCTGGCAAGAGAAAAACTGCCTTCCAAAGGCAGTAACAGTTGTGTTTTGCACATGCGTCTATGCACATTCACGCGTTTGGCGTTTATGTATTCTATTGGCCAGAATCTGAATTTATTTTGGTCATTAGAATGCATTAACGCATAAACGTGCGTAAATGTGTCTAGCGTGACGTTCACTTATGCATGTTTATGTGCATTCATGCCCAAACGCTCCTCTTCTGAACTCACTGGTGATGTTTCTTTTTTTCTTCTAAAATGCCTGTGTCCATGGACACAAAGGGGGTTATTTACTAAAACTGGAGAGTGCAAAATCTGGCAGAGCTCTGCATAGATATCAATTTCCTTCAAGGTTTTATTTCCAAAGCTTAATTGAAGAAGCTGAAGTTTGAGTCAGATTGGCTACCATGCACAGCTGAACCAGATTCTGAGTGCCCAGTTTTAGTAAATCTCTAGGCTAACATACAGGTGTATTTACAGGCTTACACTAAATGCCTGTCAGCCCTGGTTCACACTGGAGCGTTTTGACATACGATTTGACATGTCAAATCGCATGTCAAATTGGCGGCAATTGCCATCAATGACACCGCCCTTTTAAAAAGTAGTTTCTGTACTACTTTTTGCAATTTCGGGCTGCGATTTACATTGACATTTGTGTAGAAACCTGCACAGATGTCTCTGAAATTGCGGCCGAAATCGGGATTGACATGCGGGAGTGAAATCGTGTGAGTTGGCTTCATTCCCGTAGCTCATTGTGAACCTGGGCTAAAAGCGTGCATGAGGCCTCAAATGAAAACATAACCATATGCTTTGTTTTTATCCTTCTTATATATGGTAATATCATTACTGTGTGGATACATGTTTCTAATATTAATTCTTAGGTTGGCCATTCTCATGAGATTTCTGCAAGATGCCAGCTTATTTGTACAACAACATATTTGTCACATTTTCACATATTTGTCACAATTCACATATGAACATAATCATCAGTGGGTACCACAGTTAATATTGTTATGGGCAACAATAGGCTATAAGATGAAAACTCAAATCCACCCAATAGCATTTTCCTCCAATAGAGCTCAACTAAAATAAGACCACAGTAACTTCAATAACAGCAGCCTAGAAACACAGGGGAAGTGGTATAAGAAGATGTACTACCGGGGCTACATTTTTCATCGCACATGTAAAATGTTATCTGCTATGTATACATGTGCCCTTGAACATGACTATTAAAAAAAAAAAATGATTAACACCGGTTACATCCAAGTGCTGATATGCAATATATTAAGTAGTGTATAAGGCACATGTGACATATTTCTACACAAAGCAATAAATAATTGTCTTAGAATGACACATTTCACTGGGGTAGGAATGCAATGAAATGATTGTACACCTTTGCCCTACAGTTTCAAGAATTTTTATTGATGTAGCCAAGCAAATATGCAATATAGCAACTAAGATCACTGTTGGAAGCTTACCATGTATGAACACCTTACTAGGGCTATTATAGGGTAATTTTCAGGCCTAGTGCAGGGCTAGAACTATTTGCAGTTAAAGAGACCTTGTTGCCACATCATTCATTTTACAGTCTTCCTAAAAGATTATATGTCCATTTAACATATTTTATGCGTTATTTAGTTGTAAAAAACCTTCCTTGTGTAGAGCTTCAAAAGCCCCGAGACTGCTGCTAGGTACCACCATTTTGAATGTGATGTAAGCAGCACCAACAGACTCAAGCTGTCACTCAAGTGACATTCTTTAGCATGAGTCTCCAAACTATGGCCCTCCAGTAGTTGAGGAACTACAATTCCCATCATGCCTAGTCGTGTCTGTGAATGTCAGAGTTTTACAATGCCTCATGGGACGTATAGTTCCGCAACAGCTGGAGGGCCGTAGTTTGGAGATCCCTGCTCTATAGCATGGGTGCTCAACCTGTGGCCCTCCAGCTGTTTGCGAAAACTACAAGTCCCATAAGGCATTGCAAGGCTGACAGTTACAAGCATGAGTCCCAAAGGCAGAGGCATGATGGAAATTGTAGTTCTGCAATAGCTGGAGGGCCACAGGTTCAGCACTCATGCTGTATCGCAGGGGCGTTGCTAGGTGGCAAAAAGACCAGGGCTTCAGCCCGAAGTCCAAGGCCGGCAATGGGGGGGGGGTATGTGGCGCAGGCTTTTTTTTTTTGGCTGGGTGGTGGGGTTGTCCACTGTGCCCGTCAAATGAAGCCACTGTGCCCGTCAAATGAAGCTACTGTGCCCATTGTATGCAGTAACTGTGCCCCATCAAATGCAGCCACTGTGTCCGATAAATGAAGCCACTGTGCCCGTCAAATGCAGCCACTGTGCCCGTCAAATGAAGTCACTGAAAATCAGCACCCATTGTATTTAAATAAATCGGATTGAATATTACTTATCTGGTGGGGGGGGAGGGGGACAGAGAGAGAGGGGAAGAGGGGGGGGGAGAGAGAGAGGGGAAGGATGGGAGAGGGGGGGAGAGAGGGGAAGGGGGGGGCGGAGGCAGAGAGGCGGGGAGAGAGAGGGGGAGACACCAGAAGCACCTCAATACCTTTATCTTCTCTTCTGTCCCAGCCACCACGGCCGTTATTCTATTCTCCTGCTGGCTGCTGCCCATACACACAGCGTGATTCTGGAGGGAGAATGCACCTGCATTCTTGGTGTCACTGAAATAAAAAAAAAGTCCCTGCCCATTGATGGTGTCTGGAAGAAAAAAATTGTCCCTGCGTCCATCATATGTGATGTGCACCAGTAAATTTAAAGGGGTGGGGTGGTAAGAAGCTGACAGTGGGGTACAGGGGGAGTGATGATGACAGGGGGATGCATATGACAGGGGGTACAGGGGGGATGATGATGACAGGGGGATGCATATGGCAGGGGGTACAGGGGGGATAATGATAAAAAGTTTGATGACAGGAATTGGAGGTAGTGTGGTGGGATGCCAAGAACAGGAAAATGATGAGGGGCATGATGATGATGACAGGGGACAGTAGATGGCATTATATCATTAGGGCTGTGTGTGTGTGAGGTGACAGGCGGCTGATAGCACGGATGTGCGGGGCGCCCTCGGTGAGGGAATGACATCACAGGATGTGTCAGTGTCAGGCAGCAGGACATGCTGTATGTACCTTGAGACTCCGGCAGACTGGCTCCCCGCTGATCGCGATGCCTGCTCTGGCAGGTCCTCCACTACGGCCGTCCATCCCGGAGATGAGGTCAGGGAGTTGCTCAGCCACGGCGGCCATTATCCACGCTCTGCACATTTTAGGAGATCCTCAGAGCGCTGGAGAAGGGGAGGAGCCGGGGGAGGGGAGCACATGAATCCACTCACTGACCCAACAACTAATGGACGGAGGTTGTGACAAGCTCCCAGCGCCGCCTCCTCTTCCTCCACAGGACTGCACGGCGACGCCGCCCTGAAAGGACTACTACTGTCACACATGAAGATATGGAACCAGCGGCCGTGGCTGATTCACTCCGCCGGTAACAGTGCAGTGGGCAGCGCTGCAATGGCCGCATTACACAGAGGGGAGAAAGCAGCTGCCGCCGCTGCTGTGCGTTCTTTCTGGACCCACTTAGACACTCGGGGCGATTGAGCCCACATTCCGGGCTCCAGCCTCAATAGCCCACCCTAACGACGCCTCTGCTCTATAGTATTCCCTTTTTAAACTTCTCTAGCAGCTACAAGTTTATGTAAAGAGGGGAGGGGTAGAGGAGCTTGGCCAGCACTGAGAAGTAAAAAAAAAAAAAGGTGCATGGAAAGGAAACAATTATGCAAATAAGCATTTATAATACTTGATTTTCTGTGCTTTACCCTTTTACCTGCAATTTTCTATGGTGGTGATAGTCTCTTTATTCACAATTACATAGCTTTGCTCCTTAATTTAATTTTAATACCCAATAGTACAAAGTATAATTTTCCTTTATATTTACCAAAACCATATAATATGAGGTCAAACCTGAACACTTTCAATTTGTATGCAATCAGGCAAGCCCTTGTACTACATAGTTAAAGGTAGAGCTAAGAAATCGAAAAAGGAAATCGTATAATGCCACCGTAACAGTACTGTTATTATCCACTACAGTCCATCTTAAAATTGCCTTTATAGGTTTTAATAGTTGTAGTATCATTATCAACAGTAGCATGTATCAATGACCTGGAAGGTGGCATGTTACCACAATCCAAGTCATTCATTTATACATTGCGTAATAAGTTCAAAATAACATAGCTCCAAATTGTCCCTTATTTTGAAAACAATCCCCCCATCCTACTTCTGCCTCAGTTGCACCCCTCACCTTTCTGATGTGATGTATAGACCTCTAAAGAAATATATAACTTTTTCATAAAAAAGTGTTATACTAAAAAGAAAGTTTATTTATCAGAGTAGTTTTGATTCAAGATTAACACAACTTCTACCCAAAATTCACACATTATCAACTAAATCATAGGTAAATAGACCCCATGTCTATCATCCAACCTCTAAGTTATTGCATTGGGCTTTTTTTTGAAAAGCCAATTAAGGAAAAGTGGTGAAAAAGGCATTTTTGGGTTTAACCAATAATGTTTTTTGTTCCTATTTTATATCTTCTGGAAATAAAATTGGAGTTATTCAACTCAACCCTATCTGGGAGGGTACTATTTTTCTCCCTGGGTTCAATTTAAATATGTTATCCTTATTATGGTACTTTGTGCTAATAGGTGTATCTCATTCCCATCTCCCATGACATTAGAATGGGAAAACACTATAATCTCTACTTGGTTTTTATTTGCAGACTGTGTCTATATCAGGGAGATTTAAGAAGCTCTCTATAAAGGAGACTGGGATTTTTTTTTTGTAAAATGGGAAAGGGTTAGAACCTCTGTCAGGTTATGTGTACTGTATGTGTCTTCCTATCCTAGGTCACTTCTTGCTCTGTTGTCACATGTACAGGAAGGGAGCTGAATTTTTCCCTGTGGTCTCATAGAGAGCAATAAAATCTTGACAAATTATTACCCCTATAGAAGACTATTTTATCCCTGTAGCGCCACCCCCATGAGAGTTGCTGGAGGATGACTGGCCCCAAAGGTTGTCCTGAGCTTGCAAGCCTCCCGACACCCTGGATTCAGACATATTTCAAAGTGATAATGCAATTACACAGACACCAGACTGTAGCAAAGTAAACAAGTATTTTACTTATGATTATTGAAGCAGATAAGAACAAGAATAATTTATGCAGATATCTTTTAGTGTTAAACTTTTAAGCTGCATACACACGGGCGGACTTTTCGATCAGACTGGTTCGATGGAACGAATCCATCGGACAATCCGACCGAGTGTGGGCTTCATCATACCTGCAGCTGACCTTTTCTGTCTAAAATCAGACGGACTTTAGATTTGGAACATGTTTCAAATCTTTCCGCCGAACCCAGTTCCTATTGAGAAATCTGCTTGTCTGTATGCTAGTCCGACGGACAAAGAAGGACGCAAGGGCAGCTATTGGCAACTGGCTATGAACTTCCTTATGCTAGTCCCTTCGTACGTCATCACATTCAAACCAACGGACTTTCGAACGGACTTCAGTCCGTTCGTGTGTGAGCAAGTCCGGTCGTTCGATAGTCCGTCGTAACTCCGTTAAAAGTCTGTCGGACCTTTGATGCTGAAAAGCTTGCTCGTGTGTACATGGCATTACTCTTGGTAAATATGCAAAGGGTTTGCAATGCAAAGAAAATCACAATACGTCAACAAGTAGTATCCAGCAGATCCTGAAAGAACATATGACCCCAGGTATAAAAGGGAGGAGAATTACCTTTCATGTCAGACTGCTCCCTTCAAATCCTGATGCTACAGGCCCAACAAACTTTGTGGCACAATTATAAAACCCAGAAGTTACAAGAAATGCAATACTTAATCTCTGAGTAGAGTTCCCCTTAAAGTGTGCAGATATTGTGCACAGAGTCCTTTAAGTAGGAGGAGAAGAGGAGAGTGAAGGAGTCCCTTTGATGTAGATGTTCAGTGTCTTCAACTAGCTCAACAGGGGCCCAGAAGGATTACTATGCAATGGCGACCAGCAACATAAAATAGCATGTGCACAGTGTTTCCTTTTTGAGACTTTAAAGTGGATGTAAGCCCCCCAATTTTTTTTTTTTATGTCATAATGTAGAGTATAAGATTTCCTATCATTTGAGCCCAGTCTTGCCACACAGAGTTAATCTATCTCTGAGCAATCCTCTTTTATTGTTCAGTGAGATAAATCTTGACAAACAGAGAAAAACTTTGTCAAATCCTCCCCCTTGCTGTGAGTGACAGGTGATTTACATCTCGTGCATTAGCCTAAGACATGCATCATTTTTTAATTCCCACCCCCACTCCTTTCTTCAGCTGCTCTGCAAGGATTGGCTGTTCCACACCTCACCATGATTTGGCATGCTGAAGTCATTTGGTTACTTTCCTGTCTTTTCACTGGATGTTAGAGATCATAGCTGAAGTTCAGTGTTAGAAATACACAGGAGAAATGCATATTGATAAGGGGAGTGTAGAGGTGGGCGGGGAGTCTACTGACATCATGACTCCACCCACCGAGCTCCGGACAACAGACCCACCCACAGAATATGCAGTTTTTCGGGTCTCATAACAGACAGAGGGGAGACATTTGACAGGTAAAGATACATGCAGGAGGCATGTATATCCTTATAGATAACCCCTATGGCAGTAGTTTAGAAAGGATGACATTGGGTTTACATCCACTTTAATTTAGAGATAGGATAAAGGTGTCTGCATGCAGTGTCTGTGTAGGCTGTGCAAAGAGTGGGCTTCTGCCCGCTCAACAATCTTATGAATACCAAAGCTCAAGGGAATAGGATATCACGCAACAGATTCTTGAAGAATCTGCAAACAGTGAAGGATGCCTGCCCCAGGCACCTAGCGACTCTGGGATTCAGCTGTGGGGTACCGACAGTCACTCAGCTGATAGGGGGCTGGCAATGGCGGATCTGCTTGCTCACTCTCTGGAGACACTCCATGCTGTCTAGTCCATGGCACCTACTGGCATCCCCCAGAGCGGCGGGATCCCTGCTCTCAAATAAAGGCCATGGAAAGACTCTTCCCTGGACCAGGCTATTTATGTCCTCATTCTTCTCTGTCTCCCAGCTGGCTGGAACTTGTAGTCTGCAGCAGTCTGGCTCCAATGCAAATCCTGGCTCATCGGACCACATATCCCATGATCCCTTGCTCTCAGCTGTGGTCTCTGCTTGCTCTACATTCAGGAGATGATGACACAGTGTCCAGGCTGAGCACCAGTGGGAAACAGGCTTACTGCAGCTGGTGTTATAGAATGTCCCACGAAGACACAGGAAAAGTTAGCCAGCACCTGGCTACATCCCTATTAAGGCTTAGCCCTATAGTGTCATAGAAATTTGACTTCCCATTTAGAACAGAGCTGCTTTTTTCACTTTAATTGTACAGTATGTGGTACAAATTGTATTCAGATAGTTGAATGACTTAGATGCTTAGATGTTACATGGTCAGTTGATGTACATGGTTATCATACAAATTGTTTTTTAGGCTGGAATTTTTTCTCCACACATAAGGTATAATAATGGAAGTCTTCCAAAAGTTGCTACTTATGTGTTTTCTAATGTTTAACAACCTGATATAAAGTTAATAATTCTAACATTATTTCTGATTAGATAACCCACTGAATTATCTACTGGTATGGCAAACATGTCATATATGATGCTCTCAGTCTACCTAAATCCCTTTATATTCATGTAGATCCTATTACCATATCCTTCCGTTGGACAAGTGGTACACAGTTGTGCACATAGTCTGAAGTCTCAAAGAATCCTTTTTATGTGGTTACTCTGTTGCTTTTGTCAAATTTACAGTTACTCCCATGCCTTTCAACTCTCAAGACTTGCGTAGACTAATGCTTGAATAAGAAAACCAGGCAGGGGTAGTTTACTTTGAATTACAAGTTTTCACTCCAAGTCCAGTTACTTAAAGTGGAACTGTGAGCAAAATCAAAACGGACATATTTGAGCAGTCTGTCAGTAGCTTTTTACACAAGCATTTTTCTGAGACCTCTGTTTATTTAGCTTCCAGAAGGCCAACCTGTTCCATTTACCATGGAAGGTTATTGTCGCTACATTGTACTTGATGACCTAATCTATGGAGGGAGCCTGTCGGAGCATAAAATAAGGTAAGTATTGCACCTGACGAAGTCAAGTGATGTGGTGATGTAACGCATAGGGTGGAGGAGCCGGTGATGTCACGCCTTGACTGGAAGTGATCGGAACACCATTTTGTTGGAGGTACACAGTGGGTGCATCCTTAAGGGAATGTACAGGCAATTCTATTTAAATATAATGTGAATGTAATCTTTTACATTTTATTAAAAGTAAAGCCTAATATACAGTGAGCACTATCAGTAATAATCTCTTTTGGGTCCAACATACAAGTATCCATCAGGATGACCCAGGATGGCAGTAGATTAACGCAAACAGAGCAAACAACAGACTACTTGGAGTTTAGCAGACAGATAGCGTGGTTCTAAGATGGTCCAGGTAATAAGGCAGACTGAGTTCAGGGAATAGTCCAATATCTGATCCAATGACAGTCTAGGTAATAAGGCAAGCTGAGTTCAGGGAATAGTCCAATATCTGATCCAATGACAGTCTAGGTAATAAGGCAGGCTGAGTTCAGGGAATAGTCCAATATCCAATCCGAGTCATACACAGGGAAATCCATCAGCAAAGCAAGGCAGACAAACGGGAGGCTTGAACAGGAACAATGCAGGTAACAGTCTTTATCACAAGCAAGGGATAGTGTGTTCGGTTTGCTTATATCAGGTGACTGATCAGATCGATCACCTTGCACAGACAGGGAAAAAGCAACAGCCAACACCCGAGGGCTGGAATGAGGAACAGGGGCACTAAGTGATCATGACATTACCCCCACCTCTGAGGAGGGGCCCCCGGACCCTCAAAGACCAGTTGGACATCCAGCACAGGACCATCAGACTGGACAGAGGTCCGTGGATCCACGGGGTCAGGCTGGTTAGCAGACAAGATATTTGGGGGCACACCCTAAAAGATGCATTAAAGATGGTGCAGCCATAAGACCATACAATAGAAGAAAATATTACAGCGCACACATGCAAAAAAGACATTTACCCCCAGCAAGGCTAGTTTAAAACACCTAAACATTTTCAAAAAACATGATCAAAAATATGGGGATTTGGTCACACCATATTGCTATATGGTGTTAAGCCCACTTACTGCGTCAAAGTACCCCATGATCAGTGGGTCCTACACTGTCCATAGACTGGGAGATCCTGCATCTCTAAACCATGAGAGCAATACACTCTTCTAAATGGGAGAATCATGAGATCTCCATCCATGACACAAGTGGACAGTAATGAGAGGTACATGATGAGGGAGTAGGGTGCTCCTCACCCAAAGGGATTTGGTCAGAATCCATACAATATACAAACAAGATATTTGGGGGGCACACCCTAAAAGATGCATTAAAGATGGTGCAGCCATAAGACCATACAATAGAAGAAAATATCACAGCGCACACATGCAAAAAAGACATTTACCTCCAGCAAGGCTAGTTTAAAACACCTAAACATTTTCAAAAAACATTATCAAAAATATGGGGATTTGGTCACACCATATTGCTATATGGTGCTAAGCCCACTTACTGCGTCAAAGTACCCCATGACATTACCCCCACCTCTGAGGAGGGGCCCCCGGACCCTCAAAAACCAGTTGGACATCCAGCACAGGACCATCAGACTGGACAGAGGTCCATGGATCCACGGGGTCAGGCTGGTTAGCAGGGGACTTATCACAGGGGTCCATCCGGACAACTGAAACATGAGCGGAATACAGAGAGCCCTGAAAAAAAGATTGAAAGCCCCACCTGGCCGAATGAGGCAATTTATCAAAAGGGTGGATTGAACCTCTTAGACCGGTTAGAATGGGTGTAGTAGAAGTAGGGTAAGGCCAGGTTACAGAAAGCCCTGAATAAGAAAAAGCAGGAGGCACAATGGGCATGGGCCGGACTGGCACAATTTATGCAGTGGCCGACCGAGCCACATCGCCAAGCACAGCGACTGTCTGAGTCACACCACCAGAAGGTCCGGAGTAAGAACAGGAAAAAACAGGAAGTTCAATGGGCATGGGCTGCACTGGCATAACTGATTCAGTGGCTGACTGGGCCGCATCATCAGATGTGGCGACTGTCTGAATCGCATCACCAGAGAGTCAAGAATAAGAAAAAGCAGGCAGTTCAATGGGCATGACCTGGACTAGCATAATTAATGCAGTGGCGACTGGGCCGCATCGCCAGATGTGGCGACTGTCTGAATGGCATCACCAGAGAGTCCAGAATAAGAAAAAGCAGGAAGTTCAATGGGCATGACCTGGACTGGCATAATTGATGCAGTGGCCGACTGGGTCGCATCGCCAGGTGTAGCAACTGTCTGAATTGCATCACCAGAGAGTCCAGAATAAGAAAAAGCAGAAAGTTCAATGGGCATGGGCTGGACTGGCAGAACTGATGCAGTGGCCGACTGGGCTGCATCACCAGGTGTAGCAACTTTCTGAATCGCAACACCAGATGTAGCGACAGTCTGAATCGCAACACCAGATGCAGCGACAGTCTGAATCGCATCGCCAGGCGTAGCGACTGTCTGAATCGCATTGCCAGGCGTAGCGACTGTCTGAATCGCATCGCCAGGCGTAGCAACAGTGGAACTTGCGGACAAGTTAGCATGGCTGGGAGTCCAAAGGAGTTTAGCAACAGGTAGGGGTAATCCACAGGGCTTGACTACTGAGAATTTAGAGGAAGTTTCCAAACAGGGCTCGAGGCTACAAGACAACGGACAAGCTTGGTTTCTAGGAGGAGAGGGTTCAGACTGTGGCAATTGGCTGGAGAGGTGGCCTGTAGAGAATTCAATAAACTTGTCAGCGTCTTTTGTTATAACAGAGTCATATAAAGATACATAGGGGGTTATTTACGAAAGGCAAATCCACTTTACACTGCAAGTGCACTGAAAGTGCACTTGGAAGTGCAGTCGCTCCAAATCTAAGGAATAGATCTGAAATGAGGGGTGGCTCTACTGATTTTATCATCCAATCATGTGCAAGCTAAAATGCTGTTTTTTATTTTCCTTGCATGTCACCCTCGGATCTACAACAACTTTACTTCCAAGTGCACTTGCAGTGCAAAGTGGAGTTTACTATAGTAAATAACCCCCATGGTTATATAAACTGTAGTCACATTTGAAAACGTTGTCATAATCAGGATCTGAATAGGACTGTAATAAAGGCACGTGATTGGTACTGGCTACACAAGAGTTATACATGGGGAACTGGTCAGCGGTGTGCTTCACCTATAGCAGCCCTCAATTTCCTTAAGACAAGCAGGCCTACCGGTACTTGGTTGCCCTACCACCACACCAGGGCAGATGTGAACAGAGCAAACAACAGACTGCTTGCAGTTTAGCAGACAGATAGCGTGGTTCTAAGATGGTCCAGGTAATAAGGCAGACTGAGTTCAGGGAATAGTCCAATATCTGATCCAATGACAGTCTAGGTAATAAGGCAAGCTGAGTTCAGGGAATAGTCCAATATCTGATCCAATGACAGTCTAGGTAATAAGGCAAGCTGAGTTCAGGGAATAGTCCAATATCCGATCCAATGACAGTCTAGGTAATAAGGCAGGCTGAGTTCAGGGAATAGTCCAATATCTGATCCGGGTCATACACAGGGAAATTCAACAGCAAAGCAAGGCAGACAAACGGGAGGCTTGAACAGGAACAATGCAGGTAACAGTCTCTATCACAAGAAAGGGATAGAGTGTTCAGTTTGCTTATATCAGGTGACTGATCAGATCAATCACCTTGCAGGTGAACACAGACAGGGGAAAAGCAACAGCCAACACCCGGGTGCTGGAATGAGGAACAGGGGCACTAAGTGATCATGAAAGTTACGAATTATCCAAAATAACGAATGCCGCATCTAAACAAATGAAACGGAACTAATTTATAATAAATAATAATAATAAAACGTTTTTTTTATTATTATTATTATTATTACTGTTATTTAGTATTATTAATTCATTACGTTCCATTCGTTTAGATATGGCGTTCGTTATTTTGATAATTCGTAACTTTGGATAAATTCGTATTCGTTACGTTCACTAACAGACGAATTTAAAAGGAAATTCCAATACCTATAATTTAATAGTTATTATTTCAGATTTTCGAATTTACGAATTTTTGAATTTAGGAATTTAAGAATTTACGAATTTTCTAATATTCGAATTTACGAATTTTCTATCATTCAAATTTACGAATTTTAGAATTTTACGAATATTTGGAAGAATTTGTTAAATGGGTTTTCATAATTTGGATGTTTCCGTTTTAACGAATTTGTCGAAATTTGTTAAAAAACGAATTCGGAACAAAACGAATAGCACATGTCTAGTACTCACACTGATGGTAAATGGAGGCATACAGAGGAATACAGATATCCTATGTGAAAAGGGAAAAAGCGCTATTGACTTAATTACTTAAATAAATATTGGGTCCAATTAAAAAGGTTAGAGCGGTATAACACTGGTGATGGGCAAACACAGTGTAAATACTAGCAATATCCAAACGCACTTGAAGGTGATTTTACACTGGTGGAGAGGACTATCAATACTTCAGAGAAAAGAACAATAGAATCAAAATTGAAAATAGAATCAAAACAGAATATATGTGCATTAAATAGACACGTGACACAAGGACAAATGTATACAGGTGCATCTCATAAAATTAGAATATCATCAAAAAGTTAATTTATTTCGGTAATTCAATTCAAAAAGTGAAACTCATACATATTATATAAATGCGTTACACACAGAGTGATATATTTCAAGCATTTCTTTCTTTTAATCTTGATGATTATGGCTTACAGCTAGTGAAAACCCAAAATTCAGTATCTCAGAAAATTAGAATATTACATAAGACCTATTCAAAAAAAAAGGATTTTTAATACAGAAATGTTTGCTTATTGAAAAGTATATCCATGTACAGAATAGTATGCACTCAATACTTGGTTGGGGCTCCTATTGCATGAATTACTGCATCAATGTGGTGTGACATGAAGGCGATCAGACTGTGGCACTGATGAGGTGTTATGGAAGCCCAGGTTTCTTTGATAGTGGCCTTCAGCTCATCTGCATTGTTGGGTCTGGTGTCTCATCTTCCTCTTGACAATACCCCACTGATTCTCTATAGGGTTTAGGTCAGGCGAGTTTGCTGGCCAATCAAAGCACAGTGATACCATGATCATCAAACCAGATATTGGTACTTTTGGCAGTGTGAACAAGTGCCAAGTCCTGCTGGAAAAAGAAATCAACATCTCCATAAAGCTGGTCAGCAGAGGGAAGCATGAAGTGCTCTAGACTTTCCTGGTAGAGGCCTGCGTTGACTTTGGACTTGATAAAACACAGTAGACCAACACCAGCAGATGACATGGCTTCCCTAATCATCACGGACTGTGGAAAATTTTGCATTTCATTTGGAAATCAAGGTCTCAGAGTCTGGAGGAAGAATGGAGAGGCACAGAATCCAAGATGCATGAGGTCCAGTGTGAAGTTTCCACAGTCAGTGACGATTTTGGGAGCCATGTCATCTGCTGGCGTTGGTCCACTGTGTTTTATCAAGTCCAAAGTCAGCGCAGCCCTCTACCAGGAAATTCTAGAGCACTTCATGCTGGAACTTACGAATCGTTCATACACGGTTCTTCCCCCCGTTACTTGCCAAAACAAGTTATCTTGTGTGCGTCATGCAAGGCGCCACACCACATTCTTCGGATATGTTGCATATCCACTTCAGACCGATACAGACCCAGTCGCACCGCCATTGTCGCAGGTAGGATTCGTTACCATGTTGTCGTGTCAAATCGCAGCCACTTGCAGTGTTCCCATACTATGTGTTCGGATCCCGCAGTGGAACTTACGAATCATTCATAAGCACTTCTTGCATCCTATTTTTCCACACCAAACTTGTTGTTTTGCCTCGTGCAAAGCATCACGCCACACCTTCCTGATACTCCCGCCACAGTCGGCCACAAACCGCTCGCATGGTTCACTGTCGCAGGTAAGATTCGTTACCACATTCTTTATATGGTATCAATTCGTTATCATTCATTGTCTCCCATGTTGTTCGTTAGTTCCCCCTACGGAACCTATGAATCGAATGGATGTTGTCCTTATCCCTTATATGGCCCTTATAGGGGTACGGTAAGCCACCAAACAAACCAGGTGTTGCTATCCTTTTCTCAGTAACCCAATTCTCATTTGTTGAGACCCTTGCAGCCATGCAAAACTGTCTCAGCAGCCTGTCACTCTTGTTGGGACCCTTGCAAAACACAATATCGTCTCAGCTACACCTCACTCATCAAAAAAAAAACCCCTTTGCCATCACGCAATCTGGGCCCAGCAACCTGACACCTGTTGAGACCCTTGCAACCATGCAAATCGTCTCAGCAGCCTGACACCCTTGTTGAGACCCTTGCAAAACACAATATCGTCTCAGCTACCCCTCACTCATCAAAAAAATACAATTTAAAAAAAACCCTTTGCCACCACGCAATCTGGGCCCAGCAACCTGACACCTGTTGAGACCCTTGCAACCATGCAAATCGTCTCAGCAGCCTGTCACCCTTGTTGAGACCCTTGCAAAACGCAATATCGTCTCAGCAACCTATCACTTGTCAAAATAAATAAATAAAAATAAAATAAAAAATAAATTAATAAAAACCCCCTTTTCACCACGCAATCTCAGCCCAGCAACCTGACACCTGTTGAGACCCTTGCAACCACACAAAATCGTCTCAGCAGCCTGACACGCTTGTTGAGAACCTTGCAAACGCAATACTGTCTCAGCAGCCTCACACTCATTGAGACTCTTGCAAACGCAATATCGTCTCGACAAACCCGACACCCATTGAGACCCTTGCAGTCATGCAATATTTTCTCAGCAGCCTGACACTCATTTGAGAGCCTTGCAAAACCCAATATCGTCTCAGCAACCTCACACTCATCAAAAGAAAAACCCCTTTGCGACCACGCAATCTCGTCTCAGCAATCTGACACCTGTTCAGACCCTTGCAGCCATACAAAAATCGTCTCAGCAACCCTTCACTCATCGAGACCCTTGCAACCACACAATATCATCATTTAAAAAAACAAAAACACACCTCATACTCATCGAGACCCTTGCAATCCCGCAATATCGTCTCAGCAGCCTGACACTCACTGAGACCCTTGCAACCACGCAATATCGTCTCAAAACAACCTCATACTCATCGAAACCCTTGCAACCACGCAATATCGTCTCAAAACAACCTCATACTCATCGAGACCCTTGCAACCACGCAATATCGTCTCAAACAACCTCATACTTATCAAGACCCTTGCAACCACGCAATATTGTCTCAAACAACCTCATACTCATCAAGGCCCTTGCAACTATGCACTACCATCTCAGCAACCTGACTGAGACCCTTTGCGACCACGCAATATCGTCTCAGCAAACCAGACTGAGACCCTTGTAACTACGCAATGCTGTCTCAACCTCATACTCATCGAGACCCTTGCAACCACGCAATATCGTCTCAGCAAACCAGACACTCACTGACACCCTTGCAACCACGCAATATCATTTCTAGCAGTATTAACACTTCATGACATGCACCTACGTGCAAACCCGCATACAAACTAACTTGCCAACACACCTCAGTGGCAAACATTCAGCCACACAAACATGCAGTGGCACCCAGTTGGCCATTCATCTCCAGTGGCACGCGGGCCACTCATCTTTTCTCTGTCTTTCTCCCTGAGGTTAGTTCAGGTTTCCATCCGACACCAGGTTGGAATTTATCTCCCCAGATAAAAAAAAAATAAAAAATAGGAGGGGAAGTACGTACAGTTCGCATCTTCACCAGGGTCAGTCGCATGACAGGGGTGAGCCAGTTCATATCAGGTAAAGTCACACCAGGCCCACCATCAGACAGTTATCCACCACCTCGATGACTTCCTGCTCACCGAACAACCAGGCACACCACCGGCAAATCTAGACAGGTTGAGAATAGTGTTCAGCAATCTCAACGTGCCCATAGCCGAGCATAAAGTGGAAGGCCCGGGACACTCTATCACCCTCCTAGTGTCACTCTGGACACACGTGCCATAGCCTTCCCCCTGACAAACTAGCCAGTACCAGGACAGTTATCCACAAATTCACCCGGTCACAAGGGGGCACCATGAGGCAGTTGCAATCCTTACTATGGAGGCTGAACTTTGCGATGAGTACTATTCCTCCAGGACAGTCCTTTATATCACAGCTTTTAGTCTTTCTCACACCAGTGCAAGATTCAGACCAAGTTCTCAAACTAGACCAAGCAGCAGTAGCAGACATAGCTATGTGGAACAAGTTCCTTACCAGCTGGAACGGCATTTCATGTTCATCCTAGCAGTGTCAGCCGAGCCACCATGGGTGGTTACCGATGCCGAAGCCTCCATGGACAATAGGCCATTTTTCGGCTGCCAGTGGTTTGCCGAACCTTGACCCCCAGAAATTCTCTTAAATTTGTGCTTTCACCCAGTCATCATCACTCTTCGAGCTGTACTCCATCGTGGCAGTTGCCCAGGTCTGGGGCCACACTTGGACAGGACAGATGGTGGTCTTCACCACGGACAATCAGGTCACGGTCAACATCATCAATAAAGATAGACCCCCTAGTCACTCCTCATCATGTCCTTCCTGCGCAGGCTCGCGCAGCTACCACTCCGTCACCAGTTTAATATCTTCTGTAGACATATTCCAGGCAATGCAAAATCGCAGTTGATGCACTGTCCGTTTCAATTTCACTTTGTTTTTCCAGCAGGAGCCTAGAGCCGAAGCAACAACTACTCCTGTCCCACCCTGGTCGTTGCTAACGATGGACTGAAGTCGCATCTCACCAATGCAACCCAGCTCATTACCCACTCCTTGGCACACAACTCACTGAACACCTATGGCACTGCATGGAACACTTACTGCAAGTTTTTGGCCTCTTGCCTGGGAGCAGCGATAGGCGATGTTAGACACGTCCTAGTCTTTATATCGTATTGCTACACGCAGCTGGCCCTTTCTCACAATACTATCAGGCTATACTTAGCCAGTGTCCAGCATTTCCTGTCCTTACAGGACCCCAGTAAACCATCAGTATTCTCGGCCCATGCAGTCAAGTCCCTCCTACAGGGCATCCAGAAGCACAAACCCGTAGTCAGTGGCAAACGCCTACCTATCACGAGTGCCCTCTTCAGGGACATGTCTAAAATTCTTACTCGTTCTCCATTTGGGGCTTTGCCTAGCCTAGTCATCCAGGCGGCCATCTACCAGGCCTTCTATGGCTTCCTACGACCTAGTGAATTTACCATCAGTGGCTCTGGCAGTCAGACACTGCTCGGACACCACCTGGCTCGCTTTCTGAGCCATTACACCCTTCATCTCACAGTCTGCAAAACGCAACAAATAGGCCCCAGGGTTGACATCAACCTGTTTCAGACTAACAACGCCTGGTGCCCAGTGACGGTGCTCGACTGACTACTGTCCCACCTACCCAGCCAATCTGATGGTAGCTCGTTGCTACCCTTTCTATCCAGCCCCTGAGTGGCAGCCAGTTTATCAAGCATGTCAGGATCCTTCTAAGCAACTTGGGCTTCAACCTGAGTCAGTTCTCTGGACATTCCGTCCGGATTGGAGCAGCCTCAGCTGCCTCCCAACAGGGAGTACCAAACCATGTAATCAAGAAACTAGGCCAATGGTAGTCCGCTTGCTTTGCCACAAACATCCCAAATCCTCGGGAAGAAATGGCACAAGCCTGTGATGAGGTAAAATAGGAGTAAGGGGCTAAGTGGTGAATGAAAAGTGAAGAAACTAAAGTGGCAGAAAGTTGGAAGTGATAAAGCAGTAAAAATCATGGTGAATATGCCGAATTACCTGTGAGGATGAGGAGCCCTATTGAAGGGGACCAGAGGGATTGCAGATAACCAAGTTGTGTGAGGGTCAAAGTGAGCGGAACCCCAAGTGCCGAGACCATCCATGGAACGTCCCTATATAAGCCAGCCGCGGGGGAATCCACCAATGTCACGCCGTGTAACGAGGGGAGGAGCCTCGTGCACCGGAAGCTGGATTTCCGGCGTCGGCATACAGGTGGCTCTCCCATTGTACACAGGTGTAATAAACACATGTTGTAAGTCTTGTCGCGTGTTTATGTTACCCAAATTCCTCTCGGTCATAGGGCCACGACCATAAATAAGAAGGCCAGTATGGTGGCCTGAATTTATGGGAGGAGCCCGGAGGGTATTTAAGCAGTGTGCCGTAAAGTCTGCTCGTGTGTATGCGGCATTATTCTCTATTCCACATACTGAATATAATTTTTTTTATTATTGGTTATTTTTTGGGTTCTCACGGATTGCACTTTGATTGTATGTTTTTTTTTCACATATGAGCTAGAATGAATAGTTGGTACATAATGAATTGAAGCACTTCACTATTTATGTTATTTATATTAGAGTGGATATAGTAGTAACTGGAAATTTTATCTATATTTAGCCTAAGGACATTGAACCCTTGTAGTGCAGGCTTAATGTTTAGAGGGACACATTTGAAATTCCCAATTCCTTTAAATAACCTGCCTTGGAGGGTGCCCCAATCCTGCCTATGAAGGGACACATCTCTGTCATGCACAGAAATGGCTGAAGCAGCACTGACTTTTTCAATGGAAAAAAAAAGTACGGTATTTTAAATTGCCAGCATTTCCATGCTGGCTTCTATTAAAAACAAAAAACAAACAAAAAACAAAAAGAAAAAAAAAACATTGGCACACAGACCCCTCAAAAGGACCTCCAAAATATATTAGGCATAGGATCTTAGGAATATGTTAGGGACATCTGGAAGGGTGTGGTTGCTTTTTTTATTTACATAAGCTGGCAATTCGCTGGCAATTCAAAATGTATCATTTGTTTTCTTTGTAAATGTCACTTCGTTTGTAAATAGCACATCCTACAGAAAGAATGACAAAAATTGCATAGAGCCCCTCCCCCCCCCCCCAAAAAAAATGGTTCTTATATGGCTTTTAAGAGGCTACCCCATGCAAAAAACAAAATAAAAAAACAAAATAAATGTGTGATGTCCCCAGGAAACACATTCCAGAACTTTCTTTTCGCTGTTCCGCTGTAAGTTCAGACCAAACCGTTGGCTCATCCCTAATGCCTATTGGTGCCAGAGTTCCAGAGGCAATCCGGTGGCATTTCCCTTTATAATGATTGGTCACTCATTTTTGTTATCAGTGTGACCAGGGGCATATCTACTGTGAGGCAAACAAGGCATTTGCCAGAGGGGGCATTTTTCAGGGGGTGGCAATGCCCTCCCCCCACCATCCATGCGACATTCCCAACATTGTTCTTAACCATCCTGAGACCCTTCCCTCCTTCTGCGCACTGTCCCTGCCTCGCACTGGGATCGGGCACAGCCGTGGCTCCTCCTCCCTCCCCTTCCACAGCCACATCCTTCTTCCTAACCTGTGGCCGTGGCTGTAAGGAGGGAGGAGAAGGAAGCAGGAGGAGAGGCTTGCCCTGAGGATTTGGGCTTCCTCATCCATCCCTGGAAGGAAGTTCAGGGAACTAGGGTGGGTAGAACTTAGCCCAGACACTGGGCAGCACCTAGCTGTCATCTGGATCAGCCCCAGACCCCTACTGCAGAGATGATGCTGGGTGATCTGCTGGGTGCTATGGAAGATGGCTGGTCTGCACCTTGGCTTTTATAGACCAACTACATCACCCAGCTGAAAATCGTCCTCTGGAAACATGTGAGTGTGGGAACTGGGGGAGTATGAGGTGACTGTGGGCACTGGGGGTGTATGGGATGAGTGTGGGGGCCAAGGTGTGAGGTGAGTGTGCACACTAGGGGTGCCTCTCTCACTCCTGCCTCTTTCCCCTATCCTCTCTCCTTTTCCATGTCCCCATCTCTCTCCTTCCTATTCCTATCTCTTCTGCTAGTGGGGAGCATTGTGGCAGCCTAGTGAGGGATTTGTTGGAAGCACTTTGGCAGGCTAGCGGGGGGGATGGGGTGGAGAGCACTGTGGCAGGCTAGTGAGGGGTTTGGGGAAGCACTGTGGCAAGCTAGCGGGGGGGGGGTACTACCCCACAGTCCACCAGAGACCCCACATAGCGACCATAGATCCTACACAGCCACCAGAGACCCTACATAGTCACCAGAGACCCCGCATAGCCACCAGAAACCCAGCATAGACACCAGAGACCCTGCATAGCCACCAGAGACCTCGAATAGCCACTTGAGAAGGAAGGGGCGGGACAAATTTAGATGGGGGAGGGCACCCAATTTAAGTCTTGCCTAGGGCAGCACAAAACCAAAACAAACCACTGAGTATGACTAGTCATTTTATATACTCATTCATTATTTACACATTTTCACAATGTTCTAGGCCAAGTTAGGACCTGCAAAACAAGGAAATATCCTGTGTTAAAAGTTAATTCTTGCAGGGATTATTTAGGGCTCCAAAATGTTTGTGCCTACGGACTTTGTTTATGCAAATCCTCTCCCGCCACTAAACAGTGCTGCCATACATGTTTGCCTAGTTTGTTGATATGGTAAATTCACAGACGGAGAAATTACAGAGTGTTGACAGGTAGACCAAAAACTGGCTGGGTGGTACCTCAGGTAAAGAGCAGGAGCATTTTATCATCATTGTAAAAAGAATGAAAATTACTTCCTTAGTATGTTCAAACATGCAAGTCTCTTTGGAAATAAGACATAAGATTTTTGTCAGATTTCCTCATTATTTATCAGATATATTTCTTCAAATACACTGCTTTATAAGATCACCAATGGGTCTATGTATGAACTGTGCTGACCAACACTTTCAAATCATGGACTGTACAAATGGAAAGTACATTTTTCATATATAAACTCATAAAGGTAATAAAAACTAGTATATGCTCATTGCTGAATTCCAAAATCTAACAATGATTGTTGTACCTTTGGGGTACTGACAACTCCCATGAAAATCCTCAGCAAAATTTTATAACACTGTAGCTCCCTGAAGCTGAGAGCTGTGTCAGATATAGAAGAAACGCAAACTACATATGCTCAAGCCCAACCAATATGTGGTGTAAGCTTAAATTTGTTAATATAACTTCAAGGATCATTTTTAATCTTTTTAAGTGGTGTTAAGCCCCCCAAAAATGTAATATATTGCAGCTTACAAATTCTTAGATGTAAATAATGTTTTTTCCTGGTGATCCTGCCAGTAAGTCTGTTTTTTGTTTTTGGGTTTAATGCCATTGCTAGAGGGCCTACATGTAGATAGGCAATGATCACACAGAGGCTGCAGGAGATCAGTAACACTGATATACAACAAAGGGTGATTAAAAAGATACAAACAGTGTTTTATTAATAAATGGCAAAAGTGCTTTGGCAATCTACATGCTAGATAGAGTTTACATCTACTTTAGTCTGAAAGCAGTTTTTCAGTAGCATTCTTTTTTTATTGCTATTTGTGTGTGTATTGTGGAGGTTTTCTCTCATTTCCTGTATGTTCTCCCCAGCAAAGATTCAGATAATAAAATTCTGGCAGATATTGTAATCCCCACATTTTCCCACTCTATCAAAAAAAAAGTTTTCTCTGGAATTTCACTTTAGTATACAAGTAAGTATGTGTGTCAAGAAAAAAAATAGTTAAAGCTAAACTATAGACAGATATACACAAAACACAAATGAACGCAGAGAGAGAGGAAGAAGTTGTACAATGATCCAATCAGTTCTTGTTTCCAAAAAGAAAGTGGAGAGACAGAAGAGAGAGATGAGCTTATCACTGTGCTGCTTCTTCTTTCACTGTCCTGTCACAGGCTGAGGCGGTCAACAATAATCCGGGGCTCAGAGTTATAGGGGGTGGAATAAAAATACTGTGAAGTCATCTCTGGATTAAAGCACAGAATTACAGGAAAGCTGTTTTATATATATATATATATATATATATATATATATATATATATATATATATATATATATATATATATATATATATATAAATATTTTTTTTTATTTTTTGTTTTATCTATAATTTATTGTTTATTTTCACTCTATCATTTTTTTTATGAGCTATTCATTTGCATCCTAATACATTTGACTGCAGTTCTATTAAGCATGATGTGAATCTGTTTTTCATAAAGTTTGACAAAAGTTTATTTTCTATGGACTTAAAGCACAACTCCAAACTTGGCACAAAAAAGAATCTCACCAATGGTAACTCCATCCCCTCCCATACCTTTTTTTCTGTCTGTCTTTGGTTTTTGATGCTTGGTACCTTTTTTCCTTCAGCATTTGGTGGTTCTTAAGGCCCATACACACGATAGGACTTTCCTACCGTGTGTACGCTCCATCGGACAAACTTTTTCGGCTTTCATCGGACAAATGTTGGCTGTGCAAACAGACAAACTTTCCGGCAACAAAAGTCCTATGGTGCAAAATCCTATTTTGTCTACACAAGTCCACAGGACTTTAGTCCAAAGTACAAACACGCATGCTCAAAACCAATGCAAAAGATCACACAATACAGAAGTTGACCAAAGGGTGGCGGTAAACAGCTGAAAAACCATGTGATTTGGTGAAAGTTGGCTGAAAAAGTCCTGCCGTGTGTATACTTAATTAGTTTACGGCCAACGCCCTTTGTACAAAAATCCACGGGAAAGTTTGTACAAAGTCCGATCGTGTGTATGAGGCTTTACTCTTGTACTGAACAGCACTTACCAAAATATGTGTAGGCTCCATTTGGTATAGCAGTACTGTCCTTTACACTCTGGACCTTTTGTGGGAGTGAATGGTGGGTATAGTAGCATCTTGAGAGGAAATTAGTATTGCAGTATTACATCTGGGCAACTGTTTTTTTTATTATTATTTAAAAGTGGAGTTGGACTCTAGGCTTAGCTTACCATCAGACAAATGAAGTTTCATTATTTATACACTGATCATTGTCCATAAATATAGGTCCTTGCATCTAAAATAATTCCTTATTATAATGTGCTATATCGCCTCTGCCTGGCACTGTACATCAAAAATTGCATCATTTCTTTACTGTTAAAAAACACAACATACATTTGGTTGAACATTGGTTGCACTACCAGAAAATTAAATCTCTTTAATTAATTCTACACGCATGCTGAAAGCAGAATTCCATGTATGGATAATTCAGAAAAATGTAATTGGTCCAGCTAGGACCAATGAAGGTATGTGTCATACCAGTGGGATCCCCATGGAAGCAACTACAGTGATTGTCGCTAGATTCCCAAGGCAGCTGTCCTGCTGCTTAGTGAACACAGGAGGTTGCTTGCTCAGCACAAGCTCCTTTCAGAGAACACTTTGCTTTTCTCAAAAATTGGATGAGGTTATGTGGAATCAAGATCTCCAGCTCATCAAATCAGACATTGAGGAAATGCAAAGTGATCCCTGAATGGTGCCTGGGCTGAGCAAGCAACCTTCAGTGTTCACAATGCAGCAGGGCAGCAGAAGCTAGTGGAGATCTTTGTATTAGTGGTGCCTACTTAAGTGATTTCCAGCTTCCAGGGGGATCACACTGATATGGCATGTACTTATTTACATTGGCCCGAGATGGGCCAAAATGACAATGTAAAAATATCCATACCTCAACTTCAGCTTTAAATAAACGGGTGCACAGAAGCATGCAATTTGATTTGGATACTCTCAGAAACAAATGCCCTGGGTTGCCATGGGTTGTTGTAAATATGCAGGGGTGTCTACAGCAATCCAGTGTCTGTTACGGCACTAAATGTCGGAATAATGAATAGACCTGTTCAAGCAGTTGAAACAAAGTTCTTTTTCTTTTCAGCAACGGCCTGGTAACATGAAACCTTTTATTAAGATGGGAAACATTTTCAAGTAATTTCTAATACTTGTTAGAGCATGCATTTTTTTCAAGCAATTTAGATGGTGGGCTTTATAGTTGTTTTGAATAATGGTGCTAGTTAAAGTGGAACTTCAATCATTTTTTCATCTTTCCATTTATTAAATCTTCTGCCCTTGTTGTTTTAACTTTGGATAGTAAAACATTTTTTTTTTGCCAGTAAATACCTTATACAGCCCACTTCCTTTTTCGTGTCTGGTAAAAAGCCTAGGCTTATGACATCATGCACAGCTCTCTCTCTCAGTCTCGTGAGAGTTTTCCAGGAAGACGGGGGGGATGAGTCATAAGAGGGCCAATGAGAGCTGCAGAGCTGGAGGTGTACCTCTGTATGTATAAATCCAGGAAGGATTTACACAGACTCCATAAGGAGCCCCCCACCAGAACACACCAGTCAGCATTTGCAGCCCATGGCTGGGAGCACTGTTCGGATGCCGATCGGCTGCTGGTTTTCCAGCAAACTCGTATAACAGAAGCTGGTCATGAGATCGGCTTCTGTCAAACAAGGACCTGTACACACGGGCCAAATGTCAGCCGATATCTACATTACTGGTTGGTTTTGGCCGCTATTCGGCCTGTTTGTACGGGGCTTTAGGCTCCTTTCACACATGTTTTGATCACATCTGCCTGTTATTTTTTCAGGTGAACCTGATTGGAAGGTCCATGCATTCCTATGGACAAAGGGGTGTAAATGGACTTGTGTCAGTTTGCACCTGCCTACCTCCAGGTCCGATCAAGTCCTCTAAAGAAATTGGGGAGGACTCTGTCCCTATCCATTTTGGCGGGCTGGATCGGAGGTAGCTTAATGTTAATGAACAGTGCCCATAAAGCAAAGTGGGGTCAATCCATGTCTGCTCTGCATAAACGAAAGCCCCGTACACACAGGTTAAAAAAAAAAAACGTTTCATACGGTTTGCAAGAAACTGAACATTGCCTCCACACCGGCCCGCTAATCCCTATAGATCGGAACCCAGACTTCCCCCGGGCATTGCACCCCATGTCGATACGGGTCAACTAGTAAGGTGTTCCACCAGAGCAAAAGCTTTCTATAATAACGAAAAGTTGCTATCCTTCCAAGAAGTCTCAAAACATCTCCCCAACACAGATATTCCTTTCTACAAATCACTCCAAATAAGACATTTTTTACAAAACACACAACCACAAACTCATTGGTACAGAGATCACATGCCATTCGAAAACCTTTGCTACAAACAAGACCCTCAACGACACATTATATCTGAAATATACACTCTGTTGTTCCCCGAGTCACCCACCATAGAAGATACTACATGCTTAAAATGGGAAAAAGAATTAGCTAAGAACTTCACACAGGAGGATTGGCACAACATCTTCACACACATTCATAAAGGCTCCCTGAATGTTTCTGCACAAGAAACGGGTATAAATTATACTCCAGATGGTATAGAACCCCAGATAAAATACAGAAATTCCTCCCTAATCTTCCCCCACTTTGTTGGAGATGCAATTCCGCTTATGACTCTTTACTCCATATATGGTGGGACTGCTCCCTAATCCAACCTTACTGGAACGAAGTTCACCGCCTCACCTCACAGATCACGACATATACCCCACACCAGCGAAATATCTTCTGCACCATACGTCCATACCACAATCGGAATATAAAAAATCCCTAACCCTGCACCTCATCAATGCAGCTAAACTCTGCATACCCACGCATTGGTGATCCACTTCTCCCCCCAGTATAGCCGAATGGCTCCGCAGAGTAGGGAAGATAGAGGAAATGGAGGACCTAATTCATCAAACAAATGAAACAACAACCAAATTTCAGAAAACATGGTCATGTTGGCTACATTTCAAAGGAACAACTGAATACACCAACATCATGTCCAAACCTGTATAGTTTGACTTGAGGGGGGCTCATGAGCCACCTCTCAAACACACCTTACCCTTAACCAAGCCCCCCCCCCACCATTTCTCCCCCCCTCCCCCATTTCTCCCCCCACTCTTGCCCATTCCATCCCCATATACAGTCAATAATCCAAAAGACAGATTATATCTAATGAACAACAATATACTCACCTTCAGCGACAAAGATTATGGTTGTCATGACGGGTATACCCCTGAAAGACCTACATTTCCTAAGCCTAACTCCAAATGGTTACAAGTATCGCCCACGCACAGTTAGCTCCCGTTGGGGGTGCGTGTGGCAGAGAAGGGATACCAGTTTCTAGAATGTAACCTCTAGATACATTCCATCAAGGATTCTTGAGTTGTGCTTGTCTGAGGGGTTACTACAACCTCACTGGTGTACCATAGACTCCCATAGAACGCTGTAAGCATAGCTGTGTCATCTTATATCCTATCTCCATTCATGTTTAGTTTATCACTACCTATTCAGTTATTGCTGTATTACATAGCCACATGGCTACATGTTACGTTGTATTATTCTTTGCAACCTGCATTCTTTTCAATAAAAAATGTTGAAACAAAAAAAAAAAAAAAAACGGCTGGCATTCTGCCCTTATGACGGACTGTCAGACAGAAGCTGGATGCTTGCTTCTGTTGGACATGCATGCTTGGCCAATGGCAGAGAGTGCTGATCGGAGTGTTCTGGCAGTTGGGCCGTCCCCCTGTCAGAACACAACAGCTCCGGGGGGGGGGGATCGCTGGACTAACCTCCTATGGTTAGTACATTTCAGTGTCTCCGACCGGAGCTGTCAGGTGTTTTTTTGTGCAACCCGCTGGATTGCATGAAAAAAAATTGTTAGTGTGTACCCGGCTTAAGTGAACAGGGATAAAATATCCATTTGGCTTTGTTCCAATCAGCAGTGATTAGCTCACAGATCCCCTGCTGATCGGAGTAAAATCCACCCCGTGTGAAAGAAGTCTTAGATTTTAGACAATCTCTGTGAATTACTACATTCTTTGCCCTTTAGGGTTGCCAACCGCCAGTAAATTTACTGACAGTTTGTAAAAACCAGTGAGCACAGTGCCAGTAAATATCAAAGGCTGATCATTTCATGCCGTGTTGACTTTTTAAGTGTAAATCAAGCAAATTACTTTGTTATAGGTATTGTCAGTGTTTCCATATCATGTTTACACTGTTCAAATATTCACTGTGTTAGTTTACAATAGGAGTTCTGTAATTTCTAAGGTTGCCAGTATAAAATGTGCTCCGCCAGTAAATTTGCCATGTTTTGTCAGTAAAAAATGCTCCTGGAGGTTGGCAACCCTGGTATTTAGTCACCTTCAGATGGATTTGTTCTCTATTGTTCAATGTGTTTTGCTGCTTATCTTCAGTTTTAATTGGTGTCAGGAACATACCTCAACATTTGTAGCCACTTGGGTAACTCAGCCACCTTAACCTCTTCAGCATTTTGGAAGTGTCTGTTACAGCCATGAGCTTGTTTCAGTTTTATTCAGGCAGCTTCTGGCGTTTAAAGTAGAAGTTCAGCCAAAAACAAACTAATGGGCCGTACACACGATAGGATTTTCTGACAACAAATGTTGGATGTGAGCTTGTTGTCCGAAAGTCCGACCGTGTGTATGCTCCACAGAACATTTGTTGGCGGTGTTTCCGCCAACAAATGTTTGACAGCAGGTTCTCAAATTTTCCGACAAGACTTGTTCCACGCATGCTCGGAATCAAGCAGAAGAGCCCCACTGGCTATTGAACTTCATTTTTCTCAGCTCGTCGTACGTGTTGTACGTCACCACGTTCTTGATGTTCGGAAGTTCCGACAACATTTGTGTGACCGTGTGTATGCAAGACAAGTTTGAGCCAGCATCCGAAGGAAAAAAATCCAACGTTTTGTTGTCGGAAAATCCTATCGTGTGTACATAGGCTAACTCTAAATATACTGGCAGCCACATTCTAAAACTAATCTATCTAGCCCTTTAAAGCAAAAATCACTATATCTTTTCTACAGCTGCTCCAGTCCGCTCCTACGTTGAGTGGGCTTCAGCTGACAACAGAGTCCCCATAATAACTTTAAGGGTGAAGTCACCTCCCAGGCATTTTGCAGCCGTTGTCGGCTGTCTCCTGCACACAGCTACCGCTGCTGGAGACCGGACCGGATTGGCTTCAGAAAAAGAATGTTTTTTATTATTATACAGGATTTATATAGCGCCAACAGTTTATGCAGCACTTTACAACTTGAGGGTAGACAGTAAAAACTACAATACAGTTTAATACAGTAGGAATCAGAGAACCCTGCTAGTAAGAGCTTACAATCTAAGAGGGAGGGTCAAAAGATACAAGAGGTAATAACTGTGGGGGGTTGTGCTGATGGAGAAAATAAATGTACAGTTGTTAGGTGGGGGCCAGATAGGTTTTTCTGAAGTGATTCGTTTTTTAGGGATCGTCTGAAAGTGGACAGAGTAGGAGGTAGTGGGACAGATTGGGGTATAGTGTTCAGCGGATGGGAGAGGCTTGGGAGAAGTCCTGGAGGCGAGCGTAGAATGAGATGACAAAGGAGCTAGAGAGCAGGAGGTCTTTGGAGGAACTAAGAGAAAGATTAGGTTGGTATTTTGAGACTAGGTTAGTGATGCAGCTTGGGGCCAAGTTGTGGATGGTTTTGTAGGTTATTGTTAGTATCATGAATTTTTTTTTTGGGTGCGTGGTATGTATGTATTGCATTTTTTTCTTTACAGGGTTAGATAGATCAGTCTTAAAGTGTTACTAAGCCCAATAATATGAAAATAGTTCATCTGCCCCCCCCCCCCCCCGGATGCCCACAGCTTATAAATATTCTTTTTACATTAAAACATTGCCACTATATAACTTTTTGGGTGATCTGTATACCACGGCCAGTGATAAACTGCACAGTTTCTCCAGTTCTGAGAGTTAAAGTAGGAGGAGTATTCCACTTTAGCCTGTATACACACCCACATGGGTGATGCCAATATCATGTGAGCTGGCTAGCTCTGAGAATAAGTAAATGTTTTCTCCAGCATAAAAGACACAACTGAGCATGTGCAGGTTGGCTACCCTGCCTGTGTTAGCTGGCTTTCCCCAAATAGACAGTGCAGGGGGGAAGGATCTGTGCATACAGGATAAAACACCCTTTTTACACAATGCAGCAGTGGCGGTCCGTCCATTTAGTGCACATGGCGCTGCCCCCTCTCTCCAGCCACCCCCTCTATGACTAATGGATAGATTCATGCATTGCTTGAATCTATCCATGGCTGCTGTCGCCACTCCCTAGTCAGGCGTCCGGCCCCTTTTCGGACGCCGGGCGCCTGAATTACAGCGGCGAGGGGGGGTGTTTTTGAAGCACCTGATTAGAGCCATAAGCTTTTCGCTCGCAGTTCACCCAGGTGTGTTAGAACAGTGCATGGATTGATGGGCACAGTGGCTGCAATTGATGGGCACAGTGGCTGCAATTGGTGGGAACAGTGGCTGTGTTTGATGGCTCAGTGGCTGCAATTGATGGCACAGTGCCTGCGATTGATGGCACAGTGGTTGCTTTTGATGGCACAGTGGCTGCAATTGATGGCACAGTGGCTGCAATTGATGGACACAGTGGCTGCAATTGATGGCAAAGTTGCTGTGTTTGATGGGCACAGTGGCTGCGTTTGATGGCACAGTGGCTGCAATTGATGGGCACAGGGGCTGCAATCGATGGCACAGTGGCTGTGTTTGATGGGCACAGGGGCTGCGTTTGATGGGCACAGTGAGGCTGCAATTGATCTTTTTTTTTCAGAATTTTTCAGTTTGTTTGTGCCCCCCCTCCAAAAAAAAAAAAATTGAGCACCAGCCACCACTGCAATGCAGAGGATTAACCCATTAAGTTCGACAGTGAGTATAACAAACATGCTATGCTGCATATACAGACAGATTTTACTGTTGTGGGTTTAGTAACACTATAAAATGTGGCTGCCAGTAGATTCAGAGATTGAGAGAGAGAGTGTTTGACTGGACTTCCACTTTGCGTAAAAGTGTAGAGCTACCTGAACACTTTAACGGTATTCCCAGTTGATGCCCTCACCAAAATCCCTTGTGCTGTGGATCCTAGGCCCTCTCACTCCTGGGACCAGAACCAGCATTTTCAAGATGGCAAGCAGGAGGAGCTCAGGGAACAACCATTCCCTCATCTGTTTGCTATGTGTGAACCTGGAAGCTCTCAGCTGTGAGTGCTTCTTGATTCAGAGCTGTAAATTTTCCCAGCTACAAATCCCGACACACAGCAGATCAGGTACAGTCTCTGCTTGACCGACTGGTGCAGTCAGACAAGAAAGATATAAGGGGTTTCATTGACTCCCTCATGCCACCATAAAAAGAACCTGTCACTAGTCCTTGGCCCGCAGCTAAACACCAGAGCCTCATGCACCAAGTCTGAATGCCCAGTGTGCATGGAATCTAATGCCGCGTACACACGGTCGGACTTTTCGTCTACAAAAGTCCAACGGACGCTGACGGACTAAAGCTGGCTGGTAATCCGATCGTGTGTGGGCTTCTCCGGACTTTCAACTGACTTTTTCAGCCTCAAATCCGACGGACTTTAGATTTGAAACATGCTTCAAATCTTTCCGACGGACTCGCGTCCGGTCGAAAAATCCGCTCGTCTGTATGCTAGTCTGACGGACAAAAACCCACGCTAGGGCAGCTATTGGCTACTGGCTATCAACTTCCTTATTTTAGTCCGGTGTACGTCATCACGTAAGAATTCGACGGACTTTTGTGTGATCGTGTGTAGGCAAGTCTGTTCGTTAGAAAGTCCGCCGCAAGTCCGTCGAAAGTCCGTCGAAAGTCTGTCGGACAGGCTGTCGGACTTTTGTAGCTGAAAAGTCCGACCGTGTGTACGCGGCATAAGGGTTTACATACACTTTATAGTGGAACTGAAGGCATTAAAAAAAAAAAAACTTACAAGAGGGCAGACTAATTTATGCATCATGCAATGTCTCTTCTGCAATAAAAATACACCTACCTGCCTGCTCACAGTCTTCTGTGGCATGTAAACTGAGCTACGCATGCTCAGCGCAGTTTTTAGGCCTGGCGTGGTTCCCATGTGCCGTAATGACTGAGTCTTGCTTGTGCACAAAAGTTTATATCATCCAGCGTTGGCCAATGAAGATGCCCGAAGACTGACACCCGGAAGGAGCTGTGAAGAAGATCTTTTGAAGGAAATCTTTTCAGACATTGGACCTTTAGAGAGGAGGTAAGAGAAGGTGTGAAGCCTTGTTCACACTAGCATGGCTGCATTTAGCTTTTTTAAACGAATGAGAAGTGATCTGAGCAGTGTAAACAACTTTTATGCCTCCCAGATCGCTTTTAAATGTTCCTGCCTTAGCCACATTTTGGCGTGTTTAGTCACATTTACATGGGTTTACACACGTTTACACGCATTTAGCTGTGTTTAGAGTGTCTAATTGGATCCGGGACACACAGAAACCTATTTTTTCTCTTATCATAGCTAGACTTACCACAGGTGAATGCACTGTGTGAATGTCAGCATTGAAAAAAACATTTCATGCTCTAGAAATGTCCTCTAGATAAATATAAATGCTGGTTTGCCAGTGTCAGTGTGAATGAGGCCTAAGTGTGTTGTTTCTGTATTTCATACCTACTATCTGTCCAGCCTGGCCTATGGGGTCCCAGAAGGTAAAGACTGCATGTAAGGCATGCGGTGCTGACTTGTAAAAATGTTGTAAATGGTAAGAACACTCCAGGAGTAGAAATAGAAGCATACTATTATAGCTGAAATGAAATCTAAGACCCCTTGAAGTGACAACACCACATGACCCAGCTATGTTCCTTGTCAATGATAATGTAAATATAATAATTATATACTGACTTATAGAAACGACAACAAAGACTGGAATTCATAAAGAGTCTTGTAGATACTTATTAGAAATCTGTATCGTGGTAGTGGGACAATTGGTGGCACAGATTTGTGTACTTGTTGGTAAGGTGTATATGACACAAGTCTGTAACAGGTATCTCTCCTGTGAATTGGTGGAGTTTTACAGGTAGGGAAGCTATTTGGAGGAGCTGGGAGAGGAAAAGAAATGTATCAAATATCAGTTCTGCAGGGACTTGAAGACAAATTTTGCTACGGAATCACCCCAAAGATGCAACACATAATTACATGTACAATACAACTAACAACTTATTCCAACATGGAAGAGGTCTTATTCACTGCTACTTTTCTTATCACTGAAATGGCGGTATTTTTTTAAATGAATTTGTCACAACAAAGTGCCATACATTAAAAGTGTAGTAAATAACTAGGGATGAGCTTCGTGTTCGAGTCGAACCCATGTTCGACTCGAACATCGGCTGTTCGATCGTTCGCCGAATTGCGAACGTTATGGGCCGTTCGCGCTAAATTCGTGTGGCGCGTCACGGCCCATAATTCACTGCGGCATCGCAGTGCATTGCTGGCTGATGATTGGCCAAGCATGCACTATGACCCGCATGCTTGGCCAATCACAGCGCTGTCAGTAGAGAGAGCTGTAATTGGCCAAAGCCAGGGTGGCTTTGGCCAATTACGGCTCAGGGCATTTAGTACACACCCCACACTATATAAGGCCGCCTGCACGGCGGCCCTGTGTAGTGTGTGTTCCGGTGTGCTGAGAGATAGAGAGAGAGAGAGACAGTGTCATTTGATTTGAGTTAGATAGATTAGGCAGAACAGTCAGTCAGTTAGCTGCACTTACAGTGTATTGTGTATATATATGCATCCCAGGTGTTGCATATATATATATACACTGTATTCAGTTTAGCTAGATCCGTTCCTGTTATCTTCTATCTAGACTATTTACATTTAATGCAGTGCGTCCTGCTCACAGTGTTCAGCTAGATCCGTTCCTGTTATCTTCTAGACTATTTACATTTAGTGCAGTGCGTCCTGCTCACAGTGTTCAGCTAGATCCGTTCCTGCTATTTACATTTAGTGCAGTGCGTCCTATTTTACATTAAATTACAGGTGTTCTATTTGATCCTATTAGTACCACGGTCAGGCAGCTAGACTATTTACATTTAGTACAGTGCGTCCTGCTCACAGTGTTCAGCTAGATCCGTTCCTGTTATCTTCCTACTGACAGGCAGGCTTGTCTGGTTACAGTATATAAAGTTACTTGAAGAAAATTACAGGTGTTCTATCCCAGCTTAGTGCAGCTACAGGCCATTAGTATGTCTGGAAGGCCAAGAAGGAGAGGCAGACAGTCACAAGCCAATAAGAGAGGGCAAGCAGGCTCTGTGTCTAGTGCTGGTCGTGGAGACGGTGCATCCTCATCAGCACGTGGCCATGGGACACGCTTGGCCTTTTTTTCGGCAGCTGGCCATGTTGAGCCGCAACATGCGGAAGACTTGGTCGAGTGGATGACCAAGCCGTCCTCATCCTCCTCATCCTCTCTCACCCATGCCCAGGGTGCTTTGTCTGGCAAAGCAGCGGCCTCTTCCCTCAGCTCAATGTCATCAGTGACTCCTTCCCTAGCTCCACCATGTCCTCATGAGGATTCCCTCGAACTGTTTGACCACAGTGTTGGGTACATGCTCCAGGAGGATGCCCAGCGTTTGGAAGGCTCTGATGACGATACTGAGCTCGATGAAGGCAGTAACATGAGCGCGGACAGAGGGGGTGCCCAAGAAGGACAGCAATCTGGCAGTCATGCTCCCCCTGCTGCAGCATACTGCCAGGTTTGCTCCAGTGATGAGGAGGGAGGGGATGATGAGGTCACTGACTCAACGTGGGTGCCTGATAGGAGAGAGGAGGAGGAGGAGGAGGAGGAGGAGGAGGAGGAGGAGGAGGAGGCGGCAGCACATCACCAACGAGGCAGGATGCCCTCCAGGGGCCAGCCTAAGGGCAGCACATTGACTGCATCACACCCCAAAGCTCCACATGTGCAGGGCGCTGCAGTCTCTGCGCGTTATTCAAAAAGTTCTTTGGTGTGGGCCTTTTTTGAGACGAGTGCATCAGATCGCACCGCTGCTATTTGCAACATATGTCTCAAGCGTATCTCGCGTGGCCAAAATATCTCCCGCTTGGGTACCACATGCTTGACCAGACATATGTTGACCTGCCATGCAGTTCGTTGGCAAGCGTATCTAAAAGACCCACACCAAAGAACAAAGAGGATCTCTCCTTGCTCCTCATCAGCTGAGATTTCCAACCCCACTAGACCTTCAGTCCTCTCTGAGACCTGCAGTGAGAGGAATGAAGGTGTAGAATTAGGTGTGTCACAGCCAAGTACTTGTGGGCAATCTGCTTTTGGTACACCGACGTCAGATTGTACCAGGCAAATTTCCCTGCCCCAGCTGCTGCACCGCCGAAAGAAGTTTGCTCCCAGCCATCCACATGCCCAGCGGTTGAATGCTAGCTTGGCAAAATTGCTAGCACTTCAACTGCTGCCTTTTCAGTTGGTAGACTCTGCCCCCTTCCGTGAGTTTGTGGAATGTGCGGTTCCTCAGTGGCAGGTACCCAAACGCCACTTTTTCTCACGGAAGGCGATTCCGGCTCTCTACCGGCATGTGGAAGGCAATGTCCATGCCTCGCTGGACAGGGCGGTCAGCGGTAAGGTGCATATTACCGCTGACTCATGGTCCAGCAGGCATGGACAGGGACGTTACCTAAGTTTCACGGCGCATTGGGTGACTCTGCTGGCAGCTGGGAAGGATGCAGGACAAGGTGCAGTAGTGTTGGAGGTTGTTCCGCCACCACGCCTCCAAAATGCTGATTGTGACACACCTCTCTCCTCCACCCCCTCCTCTTCTTCTTCCTCCATGGCCTCTTCCTCGGAACCAGCGGTGCTCCGTAGGCGTTCAAGGGGCTACGCAAGTACGCAGGCCAAAAGATGCCATGCGGTGCTTGAGCTGGTGTGCTTGGGGGACAGGAGCCACACTGGGGCAGAGGTTCTGTCAGCTCTGCAGGGGCAGGTTCAGAGGTGGTTGACGCCACGCCAACTTAAGGCAGGAATGGTGGTTTGCGACAATGGCACCAACCTCCTCTCTGCCCTCCGACAGGGACAAATGACCCATGTGCCCTGTTTGGCTCACGTCCTTAACTTGGTGGTGCAGCGGTTCTTGGGCAGGTACCCGGGCTTACAGGATGTCCTGAGGCAGGCCAGGAAAGTCTGTGTGCATTTCCGCCGGTCATATAATGCCAGTGCTCGGCTGACGGACCTCCAAAAGGAGTTTAACCTGCCCAAGAACCGCCTAATCTGTGACATGCCCACCAGGTGGAACTCAACGTTGGCCATGCTGCAGCGGCTGCACACGCAGCAGAGGGCCATCAATGAGTACCTGTGCGACTATGGCACCAGGACAGGGTCAGGGGAGCTTGGTTTTTTTTCCCCACGCCAGTGGGCCATGATCAGGGATGCATGCACTGTCCTGTCACCATTCGAGGAGGCCACGAGGATGGTGAGCAGTGACAGTGCATGCATCAGTGACACTGTCCCCCTTGTCCACCTGTTGGAGCACACGCTGCGTGGAATAATGGACAGGGCACTTGAGGCAGAACAGAGGCAGGAAGAGGAGGACTTCCTTAGCTCTCAAGGCCCCCTTTATCCAGACAGTGTTCCTGCGTGCCCGCCGATCACACAGGAAGAGGACGAGGAGGAAGAGGAGGAAGATTGTGTCAGTATGGAGGTGGAGCCTGGCACTCAGCATCAGCAGCAGTCTTTAAGGGATCAGTCCCAAGAAACACATGGACTTGTACGTGGCTGGGAGGAGGTGGCTGCGGACCATGTCGTTCTTAGTGACCCAGAGGACTCCGGACCGAATGCCTCAGCAAACCTACGCTGCATGGCCTCCCTGATCCTGCAAAGCCTGCGTAAGGATCCTCGTATTCGTGGTATCAAGGAGAAGGACCAATACTGGCTGGCAACCCTCCTTGATCCACGTTACAAGGGTAAGGTTGCGGACCTTATCTTGCCATCGCAGAGGGAGCAGAGGATGAAACATCTTCGGGAGGCCTTGCAGAAAGGTCTGTGCAACGCGTTCCCAGAGACTGGGAGGTTACAAACTCCTGTTTCTGGACAACGTGTTGCTGAGGCTTCGGTCAGTCAAAGAAGGAGCGGTGGAGAAGGTGGCCGTCTGACCGATGCGTTCAGACAATTTTTTGGTCCGCAGCCCCAAGGTATGATCGGTTCCAGCAACCATCGCCAGCGTCTGTTTTACATGGTGCAGGAATACCTAGGGGCAAGATCAGACTTGGACACCTTTCCCACCGAAAATCCTCTGGGTTACTGGGTCTTGAGGATGGATCACTGGCCAGAGCTTGCACAGTATGCAATTGAGCTACTGGCCTGTCCTGCATCCAGCGTTCTTTCGGAACGCACATTCAGTGCTGCTGGAGGCGTGGTAACCGATCACAGGGTGCGTCTGTCCACCGACTCGGTCGATCGGCTGACCTTCATAAAAATGAATGAGTCTTGGATCACCACCAGCTACCAAGCACCTGATGCTGATGTAACCGAATAATTTTTTTTGAAATCTCAGATCCCTTCAAAGACTGCCTATGCTGATGCTGAGTGACTATCCCTGAGTAATTATCCTCTTCCTCCTCAATCATCACGCTGATAGCTTGTAAGAACATTTTTGGTTCTGGGCGCCACCACCAGTGCCTAAGGCCCAATTTTTCAGCCCCTGTCTAACAGGGGCGTGTAATTACAATTTTTGATGCAATACTTTGCAGCAGGGCTCGTTCCTGCGTTCCAACTAGAGTGTCTGTGAGGGGTTGCAGTGTTGTGGCACCAGCACCAGTGCCTAAGGCCCAATTTTTCTGCCCCTGTCTAACAGGGGCGTGTAATTACAATTTTTGAAGCAATAATTTGCAGCAGGGCTCGTTCCTGCGTTCCAACTAGAGTGTCTGTGAGGGGTTGCAGTGTTGTGGCACCAGCACCAGTGCCTAAGGCCTAATTTTTCAGCTGCTGTTCAACAGGGGCATGTAATTACAATTCTTGATCTAATATTTCACAGCAGGGCCCTGTGAGGGCTTACAGTGTTGTGGCCACAGCAACACCTAAGGCCCAAATTTCTGCTGAGTATATAGGGCAGGACCCTACTTTCAAACATCTAACTTACAAACGACTCCTACTTGCAAACGGAAGGAGACAACAGGAAGTGAGATGAAATCTACCCCTAGGAAGGGAAATTCTCTCCTGTAAGAGTTAATATGGGAAAACAAGTTCTCCTTTCCACTGATGCTTTCCAATCCTTGTTCCACAAAAAAACCCAAATTTTCAAAAAACATTTTTCATTGGGACAAAAAAGTGAGGTGAAATCTTCTGAAGAGGAGGAAAGACAGCAAAACAAATGTCACAGGGGTGATAACCCTTCCCTATGTTTTCCAAAAAGCTTAGAAAAGATTTTTTGGCTGGAGCTAAACACGTTAAAAATGTTCAAAATTACAAACAGATTCTACTTAACAACAAACCTACAGTCCCTGTCTTGTTTGCACCGCCTGTATACTGCTGTTCAGAGTATATAGGGCCTGGTGGCCCCACACCTTTCCTTATTTTAATTTGGGTGCGGGGTTCCCCTTAATATCCATACAAGACCCAAAGGGACTGGTAATGGACTGGGGGGTACCCATGCCGTTTGTCTCACTGATTTTCATCCATATTGCCATGACCCGACATGACATTAAACCCGCAAGCAGTTTTAAATGAGATTTTTTCCTTTAAAAATGACATTTGGTGCAGGGACTGTTCTAAACATGGGAAACACGCGTCACTTTACAGGCATACTATAGACACCCCCCAGGTACGATATTTAAAGGAATATTTCACTTTTTTTTTTTTACTTTAAGCATCATTAAAATCACTGCTCCCGAAAAAACGGCCGTTTTTAAAAGTTTTTTTTGCATTGATACATGTCCCCTGGGGTAGGACCCGGGTCCCCAAACCCTTTTTAGGACAATACCATGCAAATTAGCCTTTAAAATGAGCACTTTTGATTTCGAACGTTCGAGTCCCATAGACGTCAATGGGGTTCTAACGTTCGTGCGAACTTTCGGTCCGTTCGCGGGTTCTGGTGCGAACCGAACCGGGGGGTGTTCGGCTCATCCCTATAAATAACAATAAACATTGGTACTGAAGCTGGCCATACAAGGGCTTGAATTTAGATTCAGCAGAATTCCTGCTGAGTCGGTTGAAACTTGTTTCCGTGGGTCAGTTGCCATCACCTGGCTCAACAAAAATCCATACTTCTAATAACTTTTGTCGTCAAAAGAGCCAAGCAGAAAATTCTTGGCTCAACAGCCTCTGCATTCAGTAAGATACAGGCACTGTTCAGGTATTCTGACAGCTGAAGGTGCTGGTTTGTTTGGAACACAATAGTCAGCACTGGAGTTCTGTCCATCCACGTTGTTTCGAGTGGGTGGGAAAATCCAGTGCTTTCTCTCAATCAGTCCTGGGAAAGGAAAAACTCCTCCATTGCAGTGGGGCTACCCCCGCACTGCAGGGGTTAAAGCCAAAATAAAAAACATAAAAATTGATATAAATTACATAACTCTGTGAATGGAGGGGATGGACCTATTAACCATCTGCCTGCCCTCCATTCATAAATCACGTTTCATTCATAGAAGCTGTAGTACGGCTTCTATGAATGAAGGAGCTGGGCATAAAGACTGGGTAAAGTTGGACACTCTTTGATGAGACAGTGTGCTAGCTCCCTCAGTTCCATAATCCACCACTGAACCAGAAGATTAAAGTGATACTAAAGTCTTGTTTTTTTTTTTAAATAACAAATATGTTATATTTACCTGCTCTGTGCAATGGTTTTGCACAGATCAGCCAGGATCCTCTGGCGCTTCTCCCTCTTGTAGGTGCCTCCACAGCAAGCAGGTTGCTGCCCGGGGCACCCAAGCAGGCGCGCTCCCGAGTGGCGGCTCTGTGTGTCCATTTACACACGGAGCCGTGGCTTGGCCCTGCCACCTTCATCTCCTGATTGACAGCAGCGAGAGCCAATGGCTCCTGCTGCTGCCAAAAGCCAATCAGGAGTGCGAGTCCCTGGAGAGGCAAGGCTCTCGTGGACATCGCTGGATCGAGACGGGGGTCTGCTACACATAATAGGTTTTTTACCTTCATGCATAGAATGCATGAAGGTAAAAAACCTTGTGCCATTACAACCACTTTAAGGAGGCGGTGGTCGGAGGGGCATGGATGGAGGAGGATTTCACCTAACAGAAAAGGCATTAGCACAAGGGACACATACCCCATTCCTCATTTCACCTAACAGAAAAGACATTAGCACAAGGGAACCATACCTCATTTCACCTAACAGAAAAGGCATTAGCACAAGGGAACCATACCTCATTTCACCTAACAGAAAAGGCATTAGCACAAGGGAACCATACCTCATTTCACCTAACAGAAAAGACATTAGCACAAGGGAACCATACCTCATTTCACCTAACAGAAAAGGCATTAGCACAAGGGACCTATACCCCATTTCACCTAACAGAAAAGGCATTAGCACAAGGGACCCATACCCCATTTCACCTAACAGAAAAGTCATTAGCACAAGGGACCCATACCCCATTTCACCTAACAGAAAACTATTTAGCACAAGGGACCCATACCCCATTTCACCTAACAGAAAAGGCATTAGCACAAGGGACATATACCCAATTTCACCTAACAGAAAAGTCATTAGCACAAGGGACCCATACCCCATTTCACCTAACAGAAAAGGCATTAGGACAAGGGACACATACCCCATTTCCCATTCACCTAACAGAAAAGTAATTAGCACAAGGGACCCATACCCCATTTCACCTAACAGAAAAGGCATTAGCACAAGGGACCCATACCCCATTTCACCTAACAGAGAAGGCATCAGCACAAGGGACCCATACCCCATTTCACCTAACAGAAAGGCATTAGCACAAGGGACACATACCCCACTCCCCCCACTGGTGAGTGTTCTCTACTTCTCTCCTATGCTCCAGTGGTTGACTGGCCCTTGGTGTCTTCACTTCTACTGCAAATGTGCCCAGCTGCTGGAGTATAGTGGAAAAGAGGCTGTGGGGACTAGTCTAGCAGTGCAGAAGGAGCCTGCAGGAGTACAGGATCAGGAAAGTAAAACATTTTTTTCTGGTCCCACTAGACCCAAATTAGCATATAACCCTTGCAGTTTTGGGGCAGCAGCACTGGAAAGAAGGATTTTGTTTTCCACAGAGTTCACCTTTAAGCTGGCCATACATGGTAACCCCTTCCCACCCACCCCAGTGTCTCTTTAAAAAGTTCTGAACAGCTGGGGTGCAGGAAGAAATGGCAATTATGTGACCACTGTGATTGGCTGTCACAGTGATCACATGATCGTAAATCAGCCCCACTGGCTGTTGATTGGTATTCCAGACCGAGAGCTGTCTTAGCACAGAAACACTGCCTGCTCAGCGCCGAATAGGTGTTAACTTCCACCCTTTTGCCACCGCACACATGTTTCGTGGGTGGCACAAGGTTAAGATTATTCTTGTTCAGCTCTGCAGGCTCAGTGAGAGAAGTTTTAATGTTGATGGCCAGCTTAAACAGACACTAAACTCTGATTTAAAAAAACAAAAAATGATTCAAGTGTGTATACTTAACTCAAAAAAAAAAAAAAATACCTTCTATTTTTCTCAGCTTCCTCCAAATCTAAAAAAAAAAAAAAAGAGTTTTGCTGCTGTGATAAGACTTACTGGTAGAGGGTGGCCACGTTAGTTCTCCATGATATGTAGGAATGTAGCCACCCTCTCTTGCCCACTTCTGAGCTAGACTATGGACTATGGGATTTGTATTATTCATAGAGCAAAGTACATGATCACAACTGACCTGGACTGCAGAAGGGAAAAGGAGAGGTTCTAGAGCTCACAAAGGACACTACAAAGAGCAGCAAAACATAAAAACACTATAAAAAAATCATGAAAAAAAGATTACAGGGCCATGAAGTAGTAGATGTGTATGGATTATTTTAAAAGAATAAGGATATCCACCTGTGATGGGAGAGGGTCGATAAAAATGTGCGTTTGAGCTGCGTTTTTACTGTCCCCAAACCTCTACCCCCTAAAGCTGCAAAAACAGCAGATGGGGTTGTATACATGCTTTGCTATGCTTTGCTTTCCTAAGTTCTCTGTGGCATTTAGGTGAATGGAGCTGCACTGCAAGTGTCCCCCAAGCACAATGCATGTGTTGCATTGCAGTGGTGCCAGTTTTAGGGGCTAAACAGGTGTTGAGGGAATGACACAACACCTCTGCACTGCCTGTGAAATGCCTCTGAAGAGCGACCCACTTCAAACTGCCTTCCAATAGGCTAATGCTAGTGAAAATGAGCCCTTCGGATATTGTTTAGCGTCACTTTAACAATGAAAAAGGTGCAGGGTTTCCGTGAATTTGGTGCAAGGCTACTGACCACATCCACACCGCCAGAAATGTGTGACAGACGCCTTACTGACTGGCCCCCATGTGCCTGGCTGAGTGTCACCAGTCATTGGACGGTGACACTTATGGACTATTATGGTCTAGGCGCACAGCCACCCCTCAGTCCTGGTACAGAGAGCATAGGGAGCGATCCAATGTCAGCATGCCATAGACAGAGAAGTGCACAGACAGGCAGGCACACACTAATCCCATTTTAGGAAGGGGATCTATTATGTCAGTGTCCTGAGGCGTGAGAACTGTCATGCCTGCATATTAACAATTAACTCCAGCTTAATAATAAAGGCTGCAAGTCCAGCTGGAAGGAGGCTGATGGGAGGCATGTGGGGCGGATCTCTACACTCACTATACTCACTGACTTCTCCAGCAGCTCCCACTACTACAGCACACAGCCCTCCCTCCCTCTTCTCTACACTGACACCTTCATCCCAGACTGGAGCAAGGGCAGCTATGGTTGGCAGGCTAGCCTTGCAGGATGTCCCTGAGCTGCTGGACATGAAGAAGAAGGGGGAAAGGGTGCTGGACAGTCCAGACTCAGGACTCCCCCCAAGTCCTTGTCCCAGCAACTGGCTCCTCAGCCCAGCAGCAGCAGACAAGTCCTCTGATCAGGAGGTGTCCGGGCAGACAGTGCGGGTGGTGAGTACAGTCCTCTCTATGTACTACAGGTCATTGGACTGTCACATAAGAGCCTGCAGAGATAATAACCACTGGGTCCATGGAATCTAGGGGGCACAACGTGTTCCATCAATGTGATGTTCATTGATGATGTGATCATTGGTGATCAGTAATGGGATGAACCATGATCAGTGATGTATTGATGATCAGTGATGCAATGTGATCATTAGTATTTAGTAATGTAATGATGATTGTTGATGCGATAATGATCAGTGATGCATCGATGATTAGTTATGTGATAATGATTAATGATGATCAGTGATATGATAATGATTAGTAATGTATTGAAAAATAGTGATGTGATGATGATCAATGATTCAATGTGATGGTGATAAGTGCTGTGACGATGATCACTAATATGATATGATGATGATCAGTGATGTGATGATGATCAGTGATGTGATGATGATCAGTAATATGATGATGATCACTGATGTGATGATGATCAATCATGTTATCAGTGATGACCAGTAAAGTGATGATGATCAGTGATGATCAGAAATGTATTGATGGTCAGTAATGTGACAATGATAAGTGATGATCAGTGATGTGATGATGATCAGTGATCCAATGTGATGATCACTGATGTAATAGTGTTGATCAGTGATGTGATAATGATCAATGATGTGATAATGATCGGTGATGTGATGATGATCAGTGATGCAATTTGATGATAATCAATAATGTGATGTGATGATGATCAATGATGCGAACAGTGATGATCAGTAATGTGATAATGATCAGTGATGTATTGATGATCAGTTATGTGTGACGATGATTGGTAATGATCAGTAATGTATTGATGACCAGTAATGTGATGATTATCAGTGATGTGATGATGATCAGTGATGATTAGTAATGTGGTGATGATCAGTGATGTATTGATGATTAGTGATGATTAGTAATGTGGTGATGATCAGTGATGTATTGATGATTAGTGATGATTAGTAATGTGCTAATGATCAGTGATGCAATCTGATGATGATCAGTAATGAGATGATCATGATGTGATGATGATTAGTGATGATTAGTAATGTGGTGATGATCAGTGATGTGATGATGATTAGTGATGGTTAGTAATGTGGTGATGATCAGTGATGTGATGATGATTAGTGATGATTAGTAATGTGGTGATGATCAGTGATGTGATGATGATTAGTGATGGTTAGTAATGTGGTGATGATCAGTGATGTGATGATGATTAGTGATGGTTAGTAATGTGGTGATGATCAGTGATGCAAAGTGATGATGATTAGTGATGGTTAGTAATGTGGTGATGATCAGTGATGTGATGATGATTAGTGATGAATAGTAATGTGGTGATGATCAGTGATGCAAAGTGATGATGATTAGTAATGAGATGATCAGTGATGTGATGATGATCAGTGGTGATTAGTAATGTGGTGATGAGCAGTGATGCAATTTAATGTTAATCAGTAATGAGATGATTAGTGATGTGATGATGATCAGTGATGATTAGTAATGTGATGATGATCAGTGATGTATCGATGATCTGTGATGATCAGTAATGTGGTGATGATCAGTGATGCAATCTGATGATGATCCGTAATGAGATGATCAGTGATGTGATGATAATTAGTGATAATTAGTAATGTGGTGATGATCAGTGATGCAAAGTGATGATGATTAGTAATGAGATGATCAGTGATGTGATGATGATCAGTGATGATTAGTAATGTGATGATTATCAGTGATGTATTGATGATCTGTGATGATTAGTAATGTGGTGATGATCAGTGATGCAATGTGATGATGATCAGTAAAGAGATGATTAGTGATGTGATGAGGATCAGTGTTTGCTCTAGCACTGTACATTGTTTGACATAGGATTTCCCTTCTAGTAGGCAGCTGACCCTAAATGTCCTTAGACACCCCCACCTAATAGTAGACAGGAATGATCGCAGAGATCCTTGTTATTACTAGGGCAGCATGTAGTGTATATGTAGGATGTCAGCTCTGCAGCTGCAGCTTTCCATCTGCTGAATAATGTACTGTTATGTCAGTGTGTTTTCACATTTTACAGACTTGCAACATCTGTGCAATGCTCTCTTTTTTCACTATATTATTCCCTTTCCGCTTTTCTTTTTATTAAAATAACCTTTGTATTCAGTACTGTATAGACAGACAAGCACAAGCAGGTAGAAGGTGGAGAAAAGCCTCCGGTACAGTGAATTCAGCTTAAATGATATGTGATCTGGATAAAGAGAGCGGAATTACTAGAAGTCTGTGCTGTTAGCTGAGATTAGCTCTCACACTAATACATGCCTCTTCACATGTCTTTCTTGTAATACAATATTTCCTTCCTAGACTCACCCTTCTCTCCACTATCTGGGACAACATGGCTTGTTCAACTAAGGACAGCCTATGATTAAAGGAATTAGTGTATGGGAAACACTATTGTTCAATACCTGATACAAAGATCTGTGTATAACCAGGGCTTTGTTTGTTCTGTACATTGCGCTCATTTCTGTTTTGATGTATTTATTGTATTCACAGATAAAGCACAGCAATATAAATAATTTCCCACAAATCATATACACAAAGTATTGTAGCAGATAACTTGCATATACTGTATGTTCACAGGGAAATATTTATTTATTACAAGTACTTATATAGTGCCGCCAATTTACGCACGCCTTTACATATTTATCATACATTCACGTCAGTCCCTACCCTCAAGGAGCTTACAATCTAAGGTCCCTAACTCACATAAATACACCTACTGGAGCCAGTTTAGACAGGAGCCAATTAAACATGTCTTTGGGGTGTGGGAGGAAACCGGAATACATGGAGGAAACCCAATTAGGCACAGGGGGAAATTGCAAACTCCAGGCAGGTAGTGCCGTGGTTGTGATTCAAACTGACAACCTTAGTGCTGCTAGGCAGAAGTGCCAACCACTTAGTGACTGTAATATGCATACAGTTAATATTGAATTTGTGAGTTTTGTTCAACAAAAATAATCATAAAGGTTATATATATATATATATATATATATATATATATATATATATATATAGGTATAGTAGACTAGTATAGCATAGTATTGTACTAAACAGTGCCTTAAAAAAGTATTCATACCCTTTGCAATTTTCCACATTTTGGCATATTACAACCAAAAAGGTAAATGTATTTTATTGCAATTGTTTGTGATAGACCAACATAAAGTGGCACATAATTGTGAAGTGGAAGGAAAATTATAAATGGTTTTCAAATTTTTTTACAAATAAATGTCTGAAAACCATGGCGTGCATTTGTATTCAGCCCCCTTTACTCTGATACCACAAACTAAAATCTAGTGGAACTAATTGCCTTAAGAAGTCACCTAATTAGTAAATAGAGTCCACCTGTGTGGAAAGAGTATGGCACAACTACAAACCTACCAAGACATGGCCATCCACCTAAACTGACAGGCCGGGTAAGGAGAGCATTAATCAGAGAAGCAGCCAAGAGGCCCATGGTAACTCTGGAGGAGCTGCAGAGATCTACAGCTCAGGTGGAAGGATCTGTCCACAGGACAACTATTAGTCATGCACTCCACAAATCTGGCCTTTATGGAAGAGTGGCAAGAAGAAAGTCATTGTTGAAAGAAAGCCAAAAGAAGTCCCGTTTGTAGTTTGTGAGAAGCCATGTGAGGAACACAGCAAACATGTGGAAGAAGGTGTTCTGGTCAGATGTGACCAAAATTGAACTTTTTGAAACTAACACTGCACAGCCTGAACACACCATACCCATCGTGAAACATGGTGGTGGCAGCATCATGTTGTGGGGATACTTTTCTTCAGCAGGGGCAGGGAAGCTGGTCAGAGTTGATGGCAATATGGATGGAGCCAAATACAGGGCAATCTTAGAAGAAAACCTGATAGAGTCTGCAAAAGACTTGAGACTGGGGCGGAGGTTCAGCTTCCAGCAGGACAACAACCCTAAACATACAGAAAGAGCTACAATGGAATGGTTTAGATCAAAGCAAATTCATCATGCGTTAGAATGGCCCATTCAAACTCCAGACCTAAATCCAATTGAGAATCTGTGGCAAGACTTGAAAATTGCTGTTCACAGATGCTCTCCATCCAATCTGACAGAGCTTCAGCTATTTTGCAAAGAAGAATGGGTGAAAATGTCACTCTCCAGATGTGTAAAGCTGGTAGAGACATCCCCAAAAAGACTTGTAGCTGTAATTGCAGTGAAAGGTGGTTCTACAAAGTATTGACTCAATCGCCACACTTTTCACATATTTATTTGTAAAAAAAATTGAAAACCATTTATCATTTTCCTTCCACTTCACAATTATGTCCCACTTTGTGTTGGTCTATCACATAAAATCCCAATAAAATACATTTATGTTTTTGGTTGTAACATGACAAAATGTGGAACATTTCAAGGGGTGTGAATACTTTTTAAAGGAACTGTGTGTATATATATATATATATATATATATATATGACTAGTATAGTATATACTATAGCAATAAGTAGAGTAGACTAGTATGCACACATAGGGCTTCCACGAATGAAGAAGGAAGATGGTATAACAGCTTTTTTGCACCAATGTTTTGGTGAGTCATAGGTCACAGGTGAGTAACATTTAAGTCAGTTGTTTCAGGCTGCGACTCACCCAAATGTGGGAACAATAAAACTATTATACTGTCCTCCTTGGTCATCTGCAGAAGCCCTTCGAGTGTCTCCAATACTTGCGGCTACTTTATCTGTTTTGCGTGGAGCACCAAGGCTTTTATTTTGGATGAAGAGCTGATATCATCCTCCTTTGCCTATATATATATATATATATATATATATATATATATATATATATATATATATATATATATATATATATTGTGCATAAATAAATAAATATATATATATATATATATATATATATATATATATATATATATATATATATATATATATATATATATATATATGTGTGTATTTATACACACACAGCAGTGCTCAACCATGCTGCTATGCTGGGCTATAAAGAGCTATCCAAGTCCCAAAGGAACCTATAAATCAACAACTCCTATACAAAAGGACCAATTAAGACAACATCAGGTGGATTTATAAGGATTTTTGGTACTGATGGATGAAACAAAAACAAGCCCAAGGCTTGAATGCAAAGTGCACGTGAAATTGCACTGAAAGTACACTTAGAAGTACAGTCGCTGTAAATCTAAGGGGAAGATCTGAAATGAGGGGAAGCTCTGCTGATTTTATCATCCAATCATGTACAAGCTAAAATGCTGTTTTTTTTTTTCTTGCATGTCCCCCTCGGATCTACAGCGACTGCAAAGTGCACTTTGCACTTGTAGTTTGCACTTGTAGTGCAAAGTGGATTTGCCTTTAGTAAATAACTCCCATTTATTCCATTCTTTTTCCCCTTTAAATATGGTGGTGGAAATGTGTATGTGGAATGGCCCTGGTTAGTGGGCGGCACAGTGGTGTAGTGGGTAGCACTCTCGCCTAGCAGTAAAAAGGGTTGCTGGTTAAAATCCCAACCATGACACTACTTGCCTGGAGTTTGCATGTTCTCCCTGTGCCTGCGTGGGTTTCCTCCGGGTACTCCAGTTTCCTCCCACATTCCAAAGACATGCTGGTAAGTTAATTGGATCCTGTCTAAATTGTCCCTAGTATGTATGAATGTGAGTTAGGGACCTTAGATTGTAAGCTCCTTGAGGGTAGGGACTGATGTGAATGTACAATAGATATGTAAAGCGCTGCGTTAATTGATGGCGCTATATAAGTACCTTAAAAATGAATAATAGTCAGGTCATTAACTCTCACTGGCGACAATCCTATATATTGCTCGCACTGATTATTCTTCTTTTAGGAGCTCTGACTGCTCTGCTTCCCACTTCCACTATTTGGCTACATAATGGCTCGCCTGTTAAAATGAACAGCTGTTAGACTTGAAAATAGACTGGAATTCTGGAAGACCTGCACGGAACTAAAAGGCATTGTCATTTGTAAATGTTATTTTCCATTTGCATTTAGAAATGATAAGTGATTGCTGTATTATAGTTATGATGCAGGCCTTGCCTGGGTTTTTCCAAAGTCATTTCTGCTTCCTAGTGTCCTGTAATTGTGGGCATCCTTCCAATGGACTCTGCGGTGGTTAATGATTGATTAATAGATCGTTCATTTCTAATAGTAGGTAGCAATTTGTCTGAATTCCTTTGTCGTGATTGTGGACCCACTGAACCTGTTGTCATTTTCTTCCTAATTTGGCCAATGTTTGACTTGTGTGGTGAAGAGATATTTGCATTTTGTTTTTTTCAACAATTTACAAAGTTACATATTCATGCAAACAACACATTTGCACGCCCATACACACACACCTAGCAGAACCTAGTGTTATCTAGTACTCCTAACAAATTTACATATAACAGCACTTAGTAAGAAGGAAACCATACAGTACTGTTAAAGCTTAAAGCGGAGATCCGCCCACCGCTGCAAAAATTAAAAGCAAGCAGCTGCACATACTGCAGCTGCTGACTTTTAATAATCGGACACTTACCTGTCCTGGAGTCCAGCGATGTCGACATCGTAGCTGATATTTCCATCAGCTGTCGGGTGAATGCTGCCTCCATTTTGAGTAAGGGAACCTGGCAGTGAAGTCTTACGGCTTCACGCCGGGAACCCTCCTGCGCATGCGCAAGGCAAGGCTCCCCTCTCCTACTGGCCTGGCGGCCGGAGAAGGAGGAGGGAGCCCAGGCAGTGACGTCATGGGCCATGGCCCGGACTCCCGGAAGTGGGAACAGGATACCTGTGAAAGACAGGTATCCTGCCTCCCCTCCTCCCCTGAAAGGTGCCAAATGTGGCACCTGAGGAGGGATGGAGTATAATGAGCGGAAGTTCCACTTTTGGGTGGAACTCCACTTTAAGTTTGTTTTCTTCTAATCAGCACAAGGGATGATACTTACATTGAATGAGAAATGTCTCATGATGGTGAATGCTCTCTTTATTTATATCTTCAGCCCGTTGTCCCCACCCCATACCCCCACAGTGGTAATTTTCTGGGGCTGTGTTTTTTTTTTAATCCGCTGGATCTGTCACAGGCACTCATCAAGGATGTAGATTATACCCGTCTATTCCAGGTATGGCTGTACTATAACTTCCCAAAATCAAAAGCATTTTATGGATGAAGGATGGATGGATGAATGAAAAGTCTGCCTCCTTCATTCATAGAGCGCTTTACATTGGGGGAAAACTATAGTACAACTTTATGAAGGAAGGAGGGGGTGGTATAAGTGGGTATAGTCAGGATCCTTGACAAGTGCCCGTGAGAGGCTCAGCGGCTTGAATTAACCCCCACAGTTCCAAAAGATTACCACTGCGGGAGTGCAGAGGACTGACGATTTAAACAAAGATAGCAGAACCTGCTAGAATTGTTACACTGTATCTCTTATAACAAAGATTCAACCTCCATCTAGTGGCCATAATGTGGTATTTTACTACTACCCATTAAAAAAACATTTGTTCAGATGAGAAAAAAGCCCAATAACATTTGTTTTTCCCTAATTCACGCAGAAGAAATGTACGTTCACATTTCCTGGACGAATGTCTATGAGAGTAAAAACAAGGGATATAATTAACTTCTTAAAGTAAACCTGACATGGCATAAATGTAACAGCAATGCTAAAGTGCAGTGATTGTGTGGTGCCTGTAAGTACCTGTATTATTCTTCAAATCACTCCCTGTAAAAAGATGTTCGGATCCTAGATTCAGGACCTCAAAGTCAACATGAAGCCCTGTCCTGGTCATTGAACTGTCAAGTGCCACAACATCAATGGGCTCTGACATTTGACAGTTGCATGATGGGTATATTCTGGGCTTAATCTTGAAATGAAGGTCCCATGTATAGCCTGGGAACAGGTTTCAAGGGGGTTCCACAGGGACACAAGGAACGGTATGAAGACCAACAAAGGTACTCTACTTTAGTATTGTTGTCACCTTAGAAGTGTGGTGCAAGCAAAGACCCAGATAAAAGGGTATATTATGTCAAGCATACACTTTGTTATGTAAACTTACAAGTTTTTACTATCGGCAGATAGTACTCATGTGTAAGGAACAATTAAAAATAAATCTAGTACCTACAGTCTATGGTGATGTTAAATCTTGTGCCGCATACACACGGTCGGATTTTCCGACAACAAATGTTCGTTGTGAGCTTTTTGTCGGAAATTCAGACTGTGTGTAGGCTCCATCGGACATTTGCTGTCGGAATTTCCAACAACAAAAATTTGAGAGCTGGATCTCAGATTTTCCGACAACAAAATTCGTTGTCGGAAATTCCGATCGTGTGTACACAATTCCAACGCACAAAATTCCACGCATGCTCAGAATCAAGCAGAAGGGCCGCACTGGCTATTGAACTTCATTTTTCTCGGCACGTCGTACGTGTTGTACATCACCGCATTCTTGACATTCAGAATTTCCGACAACATTTGTGTGACCGTGTGTATGCAAGACAAGTTTGAGCCAACATCCGTCGGAAATAAATCCACGGTTTTGTTGTCGGAATGTCCAATGTGTACGCGGCATTGGAGTTATAAATCCTGGATACCAAGGAAGTACATACAGAAAAACATATGTAAAAATGTATTCCAAAACCAACTACAGAGCACATAAATCTTAATAACACACTTAAAACCCATATTAGAAATGTTTAAAGGCTGACAGATCTTAGGGATTATGGAAATGAAGACTCATATGTGTAGGAGAACATTTAATAACTATGATAAAGGTTATGATATAAAGTCTCTAGAGAGAGTAATTAGAGCAGTGGTTCTCAACCTTGGGGTCGGGACCCCCTCGGGGGTCAAATGACGATGACGATTTGCCAGGGGCCACCGAAGCCTAGGCTGTTCCTGAAGCCCGCACCGCTCTCCCAGCCTTCTCGCGTCTGCTGTCCCTGGAGCCTGTGGCCGTGCAGTTGGGCTGTTCCTGGAGGCCGCCCACTCAGCCTCTTCGCAGCCGCCCATTCAGTTCATGGCATGGCTGGTGGGCAGAGACTAGAGGTTAGGTGACTGGTGAGGAATGTGAAGTGGGAGGGGCTGATTTCGGCATAGTTGTCACTGCTGCGAGACACCACAGAGCTAGAGACACAGTGAAGCCGGAGACACAGTGAGTAACACTACCTGTGTTTAGAGTTGCCATTAAAAGTCCCCACTACAGTTCTCTGATCAGCAGATGACCTTGATGAAGAGCACCTATGTTGGCTGATCAGAACTCCCCCCAGCACTGCCACTGATCCCACCCCACACCAGCACTGCCACTCATCCCAACTCCCCGCCAGCACTGCCACTCATCCCAACTCCCCGCCAGCACTGCCACTCATCCCATTCCACCCCAAGGAGTAAGAGAAGGAATACAAATAGAGAATACATGGAAGGGAGAGGAAAAGAGGGGGAGGAACAAAGAAAAAGGGAGAGAAAGAATAACTGAAAGAACAAGAAAGACGGCTAGAGAGAGGGATGGGGAAAAAAACAAGACATTAGGATAGAGAGAGATAAAAGGGAATGAAATGAGAACAAAGAGAGAGTAGTACATCCTAAAATGTACCATAAGGGGTTTTAATACTGTACGAGTGGAAGGGACTCAGGGAGCGTTAAATGTCCGTTGGTTAGGGGCGCAAATTACCGTATTTATCGGCGTATAACACACACCCCAAGTTTAGGAGGGAAGTTTAAGGAAAAAACTTACATTTAAATGCCCATCAATGCAGCCTTGTCCATCATTGCAGCCTTGCCCAGTGTCCACTGCAGCCTTGCCCAGTGCCTTTGCAGCCTTGCCCAGTACCTTTGCAACCTTGCCCAGTGCCTTTGCAGCCTTGCCCAGTGCCTCTGTATCCTTGCCCAGTGTCTCTGTATCCTTGCCCAGTGCCTCTGCAGCCTTGCCCAGTGCCTCTGTATCCTTGCCCAGTGTCTCTGTATCCTTGCCCAGTGCCTTTTCAGCCTTGCCAAGTGCCTCTGCAGCCTTGCCAGTCTCTTTGCAGCTGCTTATTATATAAAATTGGCGCCGATCTCCACTGACTGTGAGCGGAGAGAAGCGAGTGCCGACGAGATACACAAAGCCGAGTGTACTCGGCTAGTTTCAGCTCCTCTCGCAGCCCCGCCCATCTCCACTGATTGCGAGAGGAGAGGAATGAGCGGCGCCGACAAACACATAGCCGATGTCCCGCCCTTGACTGAGTAGAGCCAAGAATAGCCGAGTACACTCGGCTATGTGTATATCGCTGGCGCTCGCTCCGCTCACAATCAGCGGAGATCGGCGGGGATCGGTGCATAACACGCACCCATGATTTTTCCCTCATTTTAAGGGGAAAAAAGTGCCTGTTATAAACCGATAAATACAGTACTGGTCTTGCCTTGGGTGCTGACAACCCACTTTATGAAAATGTTACTGTTAGGGGGTCCCCACAACTTGGGAAATTTTATCAAGGGGTCATGGCACTAGACGGTTGAGAACCACTGAATTAGAGTGATAGAAAAAATTGTGGATAAGAGGTATAATGGAATATGTAGCTAAAAGGCATTGTGGTGTTTAGAATAATATATCATGTAGAGGAACCAAACGGAAATTGTATAGGAGATAGAAGGTCCTAAGTAGATGGTGATATAGACAAATTTACTGAATAACTCCAGGAATAGAGATAGTGTCTCTAGACAAGTATGTAAAACTGAAGTGAGGATATTATTTTGCCAAGTTACAACGTAAAGATTTTAAGCATGTTCCAAATCTAAAGTCCGTCAGATTTGCGACTAGAAAAGTCTGCTGAAGGTCCGGTGAAGTCCACACACGATCGGATTGTTTGCCAGATTTGGTCCGTCGGCTTCCGTCAGACCAGTCCGGTCGAAAAGTCCGACCGTGTGTACGCCCCATTAGTGTACGGTCAGCTTACCACTTAAGGGCGAAAAGCTTAGTGTGAACCACATGAAATACAAAAAATCCCAGAACCTTTACCTTTTGCAAAAATCTCAGAATAAAGACCTTTACCCTTTGCCAGCAGAGAGGGTAAAAAAAGTGCTAGATAATACTGGAAAGCAAGCTGAATTGTATGTTTCTCAGTGGATGAGATGTGGATCTATTGGATCCGGTTTCCACGGCAAAATGGAGATTGTGCCTACTTGTAACTGTTCATTTAGCTTTCCATACGAGGTGGTAGTTGGGTTCATCTGGCTTGCAATAGTACAATGAACAGACCCTTTTAGTTTGCCATTGCATGCAGGGCTTTGTAACTATTTCGCTGTATATCACAGTTTAGTAACCTGGCATATTAATGGTGTGACTTTCTCAAATTGTTAAGTGTTTCAGGACAGATGCAGTATATTGTTGTGTGGACAAAGACGTTAAAAGAACTGTTCTCTGTTTGCATCAGGTCTCCTACATAGTCCTATTCTTAATGGCATTATATTGACTGTCAGTCAAATTAAACAGTTATATGAATATTCAACCCATCATAACCTCTTTAGGGTAGATTTGCTCTCTATTTTTTTTTTTTGTTATCACTAACGTCTTTTTCTGTAGTTTTTCTGCTACCCCTCCATATATTAGGGTTTTATTTTATTTTTTAAAAACCCAAAAGTAAACATTTATTATTTTGCAGCTTACCTTCTTAGGCTTCATGTACACTAGCAACTCTTGGCATCTCTTAAACTTGAGTTTAGGAGCTTTTGGCGTTTTTTGCGCCGGTCACGGGAATACGCAAATCACAGCAAAATCATGGTAAAAACGTGGTTTGCGTTTTTGCTGCGTTTTGTGTTTTCTGATGGCCATGGTTATGGTAGCGTAGGCTAGTGTACATGTAGCCTTACATGTTCTTACAGCCTCCAATCCCAGATGACGCTTATTGAGGGGAAACGCATTGGTCAGAGCTAGCGGTGTGACGTCAGCATACACGATCCGATAGAGCGGTGGAATGGCCGTGGCTGTGGGATGTTTGTATGCCTTGTACATTTACTCAATCTCCAACAACGTTTGGGAGACCACTTGTGAATGAGCCTGGGCTTCCCTAAAGAGGATATCTCTAAGCGCTTCTTGATCCCCTTGTGGGATCATATGTTCTGGTATGCAGCCTGTTTGTCTGCATTAGCACAGGGGTGTAAGTGAAGCTTATAATAGTGACTCATTACAGTGGATAGCACAAGAGCACGTTCTTTCTCTGCACTGGGATGGACATTAATTGGACTGTCATTTTTTTATACATTTTTTAATTTACGTTTTACAATCACTAGTGAATTCTTGCACATGAGATATACAGTCACGATTTATATTTTTTTGCTTTTTTTTAAATCCAGTTTTATATGGATTTGCTCATTGCACTTTATATGAAATATTCACTTTGTGAAATGTTTTCATTTTTTTTTTTTGCACTGTATGGATTTATATATATATATGAGTATAGGTGATTTTTTATAATCTTAAAACACATTGGTTGAGATAGTGAACATTCATTATTTCTATGGTGTTTTGTAGTACAGTATTCAACTACTTTTTGTGCAGCAGTCTCATTATTGAAAGCCAAGTGCGAGTTCCAGCAATTTCGAACATGTTCTAATATGTAATGGCTGCAATCGTTTTTTAGGCTTTTTCTGTTGGGACAAACCATTTAACATTGACAGGAATGCTTACAACGATCAGCTTTTTTTTTTTCATGTAAAACCTTTATCCCAGAATAAAAACTGTTGCTGTAACTGCTTACTGTATGTAACTGCAGTGTGAGCTGGAGTTTGACTCCACTTTGTTAGTGTAAATCTGCTAATCCATATAACATTCCTCTGCCCCCGGACTGACAATATTGTTGTCCAAAGGTGCCCCTGTGCTCCTTCATCCAGATTGTAGGTGCTCTAAGCCTAAAAAAGAAAGCCAATTTAGCCTCCATGTCTAATGATTGGATAGCTGCAATATATTACATTTTTGGTTTTGCGTTTAAGCTCTTCCCGTTCGTGCTATAGCTGAAAGACGGCTACAGCGCCGACCTACTTTGCCTACTTTATTAGAGCAGCCTGCATGCCCCCTGCAGGACGTGCGTGGCGCGCTCTGTGATCAGCAAGTCTATGAGACTCGGCTGATCATAGATTGGAGTAAGGGGTCAATCCCAACCCCTTAGCACGTGATCGGCTATCAGCCAATGACAGCTGATCATGTGATGTAAACAGAGCCAGTAACCGGCTATTTTCCTCCTCACGAAAAAAAAAAGCCGATCACCGGCGGCTATGAGAGGGACATCAGTCCCGATCATGGAGAGCCTCTGCAAAGGCTTCTGTGCCCATCTGTGCCACCTACCAGTGCACAACAGTGGTGATTAAATACCACCAAAAGAAAGCTCCATTTGTGTGAAAAAAATTATAAAAATTTCATTTGAGTACAGTGTAGCATGGCTGTACAATTGTCATTCAAAGTGTGACATCGCTGAAAGCTAACAATTGGTCTGGGCAGGAGAGGGGTTTAAGTGCCCAGTAAGCAAGAGGTTAATACCGCTTTAAGGTCTGTACTAGGGATGACCTTAAACTACAGCCTGTGTTTAATTTGAAAAGTCTTCACCTGATTTGTCTACATCTGTCTTAGCGAGCATGGCTTTATGTACAGTGCTTCATCTATTTATGGTTTGTTGGTACAAGCCTAGTCATTGTTTGTGCACTGTAGAGTAAAGGCCATGCGTTATTTCTGGCTTTTCCTGACATAATGTAGAGGTGTGGTGCGGGTTTCCTTTTCACAGATTACAGGGCCACCCATATGTTTATCTTTTTGGGTGAGATCTGTACTTTATCTTATCTCTCTTCTCTAATATATAACACCCAGTGCTTTACCTGTGCATGAGAGTGTTAGTAGATGTGGAACTATTAACCGCAGGATGAAGGACCTGCTTCATGATTCTATTAGCGAAGACCGCTTCTCAGAAGATGGGGTATGGCTCTATTTTTTATTATTTCTTCCGCGTTTGTAAATTGGACTGATTGGAATAGTAACTGTAGGGCAGAGAATTTTAAGATTTCAAGGATATATCAGGCTTATGCCATTCGGAAGCAGAAGGAGGACCTGGGAATCCTTTCTGGATTTCTAGGTTTAGATGTTGTTTGTTTTGGTGCAGTGCTAAATTTGTTGTTATTCACTTGGAGCAAAGTGTTCTGATTGCCAGTGGCGTAACTAGAACCTTCAGGGCCCCGGTGCAAGAAACCATGAAGGGCCCCCCTGACCACCAGCTGGGGCCCTTCCCTCCGAGCCTGGTGGCACAAATGCGACGTTTGTGACCCTGGTAGTTCTGCCACTGGCGTCTTTTTTTTTTTTTTTTTTCTACCATGTATTTATCTATTTTTTTACAATATTATTTTTAAAAAATAGCCCCTCGTTGGGGGGCTTTGGTAAGATATCAGGGGTCTAAGCAGACCTCTGATGTTTCACCTTTGAGACAGAGAAAATAAGATTGAGAACGCAGCCTCAGCTGCACAGAATGAATAGACAGGAATAGCTCTGTACAGAGCTGCCCATTCATTCACAAACTGAAGCATAGTAAATACAGTTTACTATGTTTCAGTTATGAATGGACTGAGTCCATGATCGGTATGGATCACTGACTCTCCATTCAGAAATAGCTTCATCCTGACAGATACCCTGCAGCAGCCGGCAGGAGAGGGGAGAGGGGAACTCTGCGGAGCTGTGGGTACAAGGGTAGGGGCCAGGAGAGAGGAAAAAGTACAGGAGGGCTGGAGAGCACACAGGGGGCAGCAGAAAGAAGCTGCGGGGGGGGGGGGTGGCTATATATAGATGAATTGAGATTTCCATTTCCCCCAACTTCACCTCTCCCTCCCGTAGGCTTTCAGCAGCTGCAGGAGGAAAATGGAGAGATCAGTTTCTCTGTATCAGTGTTTCTCAACATTTTACCAATCCCTGCGCAACATATTGCCTCTTCACTGCCTATCAAATGTCTCTGAAAAGCTATCTGAGCCTGCATTGCTTTTCAGAGGAATAGTATTTTCTTGTTGGTATAATGAACCCGCCCTAAAAAATTCAGTTCTAATCATAAAGAAAAAGGGGATCAGGATTAAAAGTAATGTGTATACATACATACGCATGTAAACACACACACACATACACATATACATACACATATAAATACACACACACACATGCACACACATAAACATGCAGACCCACACATGCACACACATGCATACAAACATACAGTATCTCACAAAAGTGAGTACACCCCTCACATTTTTGTGAAAATTTTATTATATCTTTTCATGTGACAACACTGAAGAAATGACACTTTGCTACAATGTAAAGTAGTGAATGTACAACTTGTAAAACAGTGAAAATTTGCTGTCCCCTCAAAATAACTCAACACCCAGCCATTAATGTCTAAACCGCTGGCAACAAAAGTGAGTACACCCGTAAGTGAAAATGACCAAATTGGGCCCAATTAGCCATTTTCCCTCCAGGCCTCATGTCTCGTTAGTGTTACAAGGTCTCAGGTGTGAATGGGGAGCAGGTGTGTTCAATTTGGTGTTATCGCTCTCACTCTCTCATACTGGTCACTGGAAGTTCAACATGGCACCTCTTGGCAAAGAACTCTCTGAGGATCTGAAAAAAAGAATTGTTGCTCTACATAAAGATGGCCTAGGCCAGAAGAAGATTGCCAAGACCCTGAAACTGAGATGCAGCATGGTGGCCAAGACCATACAGCAGTTTAACAGGACAGGTTCCACTCAGAACAGGCCTCGCCATGGTTGACCAAAGAAGTTGAGTGCACATGCTCAGCGTCATATCCAGAGGTTGTCTTTGGGAAATAGACATATGAGGGCTGCCAGCATTGCTGCAGAGGTTGAAGGGGTGGGGGGTCAGCCTGTCAGTGCTCAGACCATACACTGCACACTGAATCAAATTGGTCTGAATGGCTGTCGTCCCAGAAGGAAGCCTCTTCTAAAGATGATGCACAAGAAAGGCCGCAAACAGTTTGCTGAGGACAAGCAGACTAAGGACATGGATTACTGGAACCATGTCCTGTGGACTGATGAGACCAAGATAAACTTATTTGGTTCGATGGTGTCAAGCGTGTGTGGCGGCAACCAGGTGAGGAGTACAAAGACAAGTGTGTCTTGCCTACAGTCAAAAATGGTGGTGGGAGTGTCATGGTCTGGGACTGCATGAGTGCTGCTAGCACTGGGGAGCTACAGTTCATTGAGGGAACCATGAATGCCAACATGTACTGTGATATACTGAAGCAGAGCATGATCCCTTCCCTTCGGAGACTGGCCCGCAGGGCAGTATTCCAACATGACAACGACCCCAAACACACCTCCACAACCACTGCTTTGCTAAAGTAGCTGAGGGTAAAGATGATGGACTGGCCAAGCATGTCTCCAGATCTAAACCCTCTTGAGCATCTGTGGGGCATCCTCAAATGGAAGGTGGAGGAGCGCAAGGTCTCTAACATCCACCAGCTCTGTGATGTCATCATGGAGGAATGGAAGAGGACTCCAGTGGCAACCTGTGAAGCTCTGGTGAACTCCATACCCAAGAGGGTTAGGGCAGTGCTGGAAAATAATGGTGGCCACACAAAATATTGACACTTTGGGCCCAATTTGGACATTTTCACATAAGGGTGTACTCACTTTTGTTGCCAGTGGTTTAGACATTAATGGCTGTGTGTTATTTTGAGGGGACAGCAAATTGACACTGTTATACAAGCTGTACACTCACTACTTTACATTGTAGCAAAGTGTAATTTCTTCAATGTTGTCACATGAAAATATATAATAAAATATTTACAAAAATGTGAGGGGTGTACTTTGGTGAGATACTCTATATAGATAGCCTTTTTAAAAATCAGCAGCAGGAGCACTGTACCTTCACTCTCCATGTCGGGTACTGCGCTGTAGGGGGAGGCAGAGAGCACACACTGTGCAAGACTCCTCTCCCTTGCTTTCACTTTCAGTGTAAACACCGTGGGATCGAGCTCCTGCACTGCCGTTTTACCCATTGGCTGAGGATCGGGGAGCTCGGTCTCATATGCAGCCACTGCTCTAACAATTCAGGCATGGGGGGGACCACACGGGCCCCCTTCAGGATGGAGCCCAGTCGCAATGGTGACTTCTGCGACCCCTATACGTCCGTCCCTGCTGATTGCAGAGAATGGTTCAGCTCAACACGTCAACCACATTTATACAAACATAAGCAAACTCTTGTAGGACCAATTGAAGACATATGACATAAGACAACCTGAAAACCCATAAGGAAGCTCAAAACTTTAGTAAACATACAATATGTTTGGCACCAGTACTCCAAATACATTTAAACCTCAGCCCCCAATACCGTGGAAGCAATATTAACTACTGAACTTCAGTGAAATATTTGGTGGTACAAGCCTTTAAAGGGTAATTCGTTTTAACATAAAGTGAACCATGAGCCCTCTAGTCTAGTAAATATACTGTATGTACAGACCACAAAGGCAGACTTATTAGATATATTTTCACTGTCCAGGAAGTGTTTACAGCCTGATGGTGGCTGGATACCTTTGTTGTATGTTCATTTGCAGACACCCAGCCTTTAAAGGTAATAGCCATCAAATTGCATGCTACAGAGATCCCTGGCCATCACTAGGCTGAAAATATATTGGGGTTGATTTACTAAAACTGGAGTGTGCAAAATCTGGTGCAACACTCCAAAACAGTTTTTTTTTTGTCAAAGCTCATTTGACTTTACTTCTCCTATGGATCACAGGAGTGCAATTCGTTTTACACTCCTGTGACCCATTTTCTGCAGAGAGCGGGCTAATGTCCACTCTCTGCTGACGTCACAGAAATCAGTCCAACGCACCACCTCATCATGACAATGGGAGTCTGGATCCGCCAGGTACGTGGACTGACACCCGTCTCAGGCTCTCAGCCAGCCGCTGAGAGCCTGAGATGGCCACTCCGCCCCCTCTACTGCCCAGCGCTCCAATGAGTGAGGAGGGAGAAGAGCAGAGAGCTGTGACTGACAGTCTACAGCTCTCTGTTCATGGAGCTTTGAAAACCGAGCGATCAGCGGTGTTCGATCGCTTGGTTCTCAGTGTAGAGGTGCCGGGGGACAGATGAAGCATCGGAACGATGCTGCATCCACCTAGGTAAGTATGATTCCTAAAAAAAAAAAAAATCCCGGACTTTTCTTTTAATTGAACAAGCTGACATTAGAAGCTGGTTTGCTACCATGTCCTCTTTTCCACTCTCCAGTTTTAGTAAATTAGCCCCATTGCCTGGTCCTGCAGGAAAAGGGAAATTTACATTTGTGAATCTATTTGCACATTTTTTTTTTAGTTACCCTTAAAAATATACTAAATTATCTGTGAAGTTTTAATACTATTAAGTGACTTTACTAAGGAGATTTCCCTTTGGCTTCCAAGTTAATGTGATTTTGTTGTTGTCTCTTTCTCCATTGTGGAGATATTCCACTTTTTACTTTGTGACACCCTGTCAATGGGACAGAAAGTATATCCCAGCAGGGACACAGACTGCGCAACAACTCAACAGAGATTCTAACCCTTCCTCGCTCTATATCCAATTCAGCTCTTTGGGCGTACTATGTACGTCCTAAGAGTGGACCTTTAATCCCAAGCTACAGCATCAACCATCAGCCTGTGTGGGTTTTGTTCAGCCAGCGAACAAAAGTTGCTGATCACTTTCACACAGCCGGCAGCTGTGAAACAAAAATTTGCAACTATCACCTTTTTTATTCTATAGGGCCTGTGCTTTCAGAAAATATATAAAGTTTTGGGGTTTTCGTTAATTTTATTGTCGAAAATTAAGATTTTTAAATGTATGCGAAAAAAAAAAAAAAATTGTTCTGTATCCGAACTGGATATATATAAAAAAAAAAGGTTTTGGCTGGATTTGGGCTTTAAGTCAGGCAGTAATCTAGAACTGTACGAACATTCCATGGCTGTTACATGGTACAAAGGGCTTTTAAAGTTTAAATCATAAATGTATGATATTTTATGGTGGGAAATTTCCAGTGAGATTTTTCAGGCCTCTGAACAGATGTGCATACTGTACATGGGAAATATTTTAAGAACAATACTGTTTTTGTATTATTATTATAAGGTGTGAAAAGCAAACGTGGATTCATTTTGAAAGGTGCCTAAACTTGTAGCGATATCACTGGTCCTGATAAGTGCGTATAATCTAATCAGCACATAGGCAGGTACTTCGTTTTCAACACCTTGAAAGCACTTTGCCCTTTTGCTCCCGATCACTAACCTTCTTTTCCTCAACATGCATTCTGTTTTCACTTTGTCAAAAAATTGAAAAGAATAGAAAACCAGTTTCCATTTCCAGAATCATGCTGCTTCGTAACCTTCATCCTAGAAATAATGGCTCGTTTTGTATTACCAAAAAAAAAAACATATGTAAATGTTTTAGGGATATCTCCTCCTGATCAGAGGTTAGTTAGTTCTTATTAGTGAAATTATGGGATTTCCTCTAATTGTGGCCTAATAAGGATTATTTCATATACTATGATACTCTGTATGTCACAGAGTTTTACATTTTCATTTCATAATTAAATGGAAAAATAGCTAAACAGAGTGTTCATTTTACAACTGAACTCCAGAAAGAGCACTGTGAAATACATTTTCTAAAATTACTATTTACTCGTGTCATTTGTTTGGTGTGGGATGCACTGTTTGACCGAAATATATTAAAGCAGTTGTAAAGGTAAAAGTTTCTATGCATTAAGGTGAAAAAACATCCGACAATAACGCCCCCCGTTTTACTTACCTGGCCCCTCGAAAGTCCCGCGCTCGCCCCCGACATCCTCTTCGCCGCTCAGCCTGGTCGTAGATTGGCTAGAGTGGATGGATTGAAAGCAGCACAGCCATTGGCTCGCGCTGCTGTCAATCACATCCAATGACGTGGCGCGCTGGGGGGTGGGGCCGAGTGATACAGTGAGCGGCTATGGCTGCCAGCTGTATCACGAGACTGCGCCCGCAAGCACTCAACACCATGCGAGGGAGCTTGCATGAAGATATTGAGCCCTTGCGGGGGGGGGGAGCCGAGACAGCCGCCGAGGGACCCCAGAAGACCAGGTTCGGGGCCACTCTGTGCAAAACGAGATGCACAGTGGAGGTAAGTATAACATGTTTGTTATTTAAAAAAAAAAAAAAAAATAACTTTAGTGACCCTTTAAATATAAGAATTTGGACTACATCCATGGTGATACACCCTTTGCCTGTAGTAAACACAACTTCTCCTAATATATGATTCGATGCACCTACAATGTTTTGGAATGGAAAGGCCCCTGAAATTAAGCCCTGGTTTACCACTGCTGTCTGTCCCTAATTAGGGTGCTCTAATTGGACAAGGGAACAGTGCCCTAAGATTAGAAAGTCAAGCTGGGAGCCCATAAGTGAAACCAGGATCAGAAGGGTGCACCAAGGCATCTTTCCTGCCTCAAAATAAGGAATAGCTGGCTCCTTGTGATGTCTAATGTAAGGCTGGCCATACATTACACAATTGTCTTGTACAATTTTGCTTTAGATTTACTAAAACCATATAATATGAGGTCAAACCTGAACACTTTCAATTTGTATGCAATCAGGCAGGACCTTGTACTAAATAGTTTAAGGTAAATCCAAGGGAAATTTAATAAGAACATTGTATAATGTATGGCCAGCTTTAGGGAGGATTTTTTTTTTAGGATAAAACAGCTGACATGTTTACTGTAGGCTGGAAGTACACTATTAATACAAGTTAGAAACACAGAATACCCCCACAGGTAGATGGGACTTTGAAGGCAACCTGTGTGAGTAGTTATAAAATATACATGTTATTGCAAACATCAAAATTCCATGTTGGATAATGCATGTAAAATGAATTAAAATTGAATGGCTACAGTTACATGTATCTTGTATATGACACAACAACAAGTGGTTCCAGTGGAGAATGTGTTGTTGTGTCATATACAAGATACATGTGACTGTAGCTGTTCAATTTTAACCACTTGCCTACTGGGCACTTAAACCCCCCTCCTGCCCAGACCAATTTTCAGCTTTCAGCGCTCTCACACTTTGAATGACAATTACTCAGTCATGTAATATTGTACCCAAATGAATATTTTGTTCTTTTTTTCATACAAATAGAGCTTTCTTTTGGTGGTATTTGATCACCTCTGGGTTTTGTTTTGTTTTTTGCTCTATAAATGAATAAAAAAATTTCTTCGTTTCTGTGATAAAAATTTGGAAATTTTTTATTTTTCTTCATAAATTTTGGCCACAATTTATACTGCTACATATCTTTGGTAAAAATAACCCAAATTAGTGGATATTATTTGGTCTTTGTGAAAGTTAGAGAGTCTACAAGCTATGGTGCAAATCATAAAAAATTGATCACACCTGATGCACTGACGGCCTATCTCATTTCTTGCAACCAAAACAAGTCAGAAAAGTACAAATACCCCCCAAATGACCCCTTTTTTGAAAGTAGACATTCCAAGGTATTTAGTAAGATGTATGGTGAGGATTTTGATGTTGTTATTTTTTCCCCACAATTCTTTGCAAAATTAAGATTTTTTTTTTCCCACAAAATTGTCATTGTAATAGGTTATTTCTCTCACATGGCATGTGTATACCACAAATGACACCCCAAAATACATTCTACTACTCCTTCTAAGTATGGCGATACCACATGTGTGGGACTTTTTCACAGTCTAGCCACATAGAGAGGCCCAAAATGCAGGGAGCACCTTCAGGTGTTCTAGGAGCATAAATTACACATCTAACTTGTTGACTACCTATTACACTTTTGAAGGCCCTGGAGCACCAGGACAATGACACGTGACACTGATGTGGCACTGATGACAGATGACACTGATACGTGGCACTGATGACACGTGACACTGATGTGGCACTGATGACAGTTGGCACCGATGGCACGTGACACTGATGTGGCACTGATGACAGATGGCACTAATACGTGGCACTGACGACACATGACACTGATGTGGCATTGATGACAGATGGCACTAATACATTTCACTGATGACAGATGGCACTAATACATGGCACTGATGACACGTGACACTGATGTGGCACTGATGACACGTGACACTGATGTGGCACTGATGACAGATGGCACTGATACGTGGCACTAATGACACGTGACACTGATAACAGATGGCACATGACACTGACAGGTGGCACTGATGACAGGTGGCACTGGGGACAGATGGCACTGACAGGTGGCACTGGGGACAGGTGGCACTGGGGACAGATGGCACTGGGGACAGGTGGCACTGGGGACATATGGCACTGATAGGTACTGTGGGCACTGTATTTACTGTGTTTTATTTAGTGTTCACTCACCGCTGCAGCACAGAAGCTCTCCCTCCTCACACGCGGTCTCTGTGTGAGGAGGGAGAGCCGGCAATGAAAGATGATCTCATTTTTTCATTTGAGATCATCTCTCATTGGACATGCAGATCGAGTGCTAAATGGCTGCTGTGAGTGGCCATTTAGCACAATCTCTGATTGGCTGTGTCCAAGGGACATGGCAAACACAGATTTTCCCCAATGCGTGCCCGTGGCAGGCGTGGGGAACAAGTAAACAGGAAGACATCCAGGGACGCACTCCCGGCAATTAAACGCCCCGCTGTAGCCGTCTTTTGGCTATAGCGCGGGCGCGGAGTGGTTAATTAATTGTACATGCATTATCAAACATGAAATTTTAATGTATTTAATAAAATGTACATTTTATAACTACTCACACTGTTAATGAGGTTGACTTGAAAGTCCCACCTACCTGTTTGGGTATGCTGTGTTTGTTGGCAACATACCTAGGTCTTCAAGGGTGGATTTTCTAGTATTAACACATGCTACAACAACAAGGTATACAGTGGCTATTGATTACTTGTCATACATAGAAAATTAATATGCCACAGTATGCTCCGTTACATAACCCCTTCTGACACTGAGCTCCAATGGTGTAAATAAAAAAAATCCACAAAGCAGCTATTGCAGCAATCTAATAAACCAAAATAAAGCAGCAAAATATATGCATTCATAAAACCTCTAAATAACACAGCAAATAATATTTTAAATCTACAGTATATAGTAATATAGTAAATGTGAAACTTCTTAAACTCCAAAATCACCACATGTACCAATACTCAAAGAAATGGCACACGGCAACTATTCTGATCATGAAATCATAAGAAGACGATAATACACATGTAGTGTTGATAGGACTGTAGTTTCCTAATGTGAAGTAACGGCTTTGACGTATATAATATGTCCTACCATTGGGGAGTTATATTGTGCATGGAATCCTGTCTACACTACATGCGTAGACAGGATTCCTTCCTATGATCTGGGGGTCATAATATTTGGTAAGGGCAATGCCATTGGGTCACGGGAATATGTGGTGATTATCATTGTGATAATAGCCTTCTTGATCCCCTTCAGTCTGCATTTCGTCCTCAACACTCCACAGAAACTGCTCTCCTAAAACTAACAAACGATCTACTAACAGCCAAAACCAATAGACACTATTCTGTACTCCTACTCCTGGACCTCTCTGCTGCCTTCGATATGGTTGACCACCCCCTCCTCTATCTAAAAACTCCACGCCTTTGGTCTCCATGACTGTATTCTTGCTGGTTCTCCACCTACTTATCCAACCTCACCTTTAGTGTTACTTACAATTCTACTTCCTCCTCTCCTCTTCCTTTCTTTGTTGGAGTCCCCCAAAGTTCTGTTTTTGGACCTCTCGTATTTTCAATCTACACCTCCTCCCTGGGTCAGCTGATAGCCTCCCACGGCTTCCAATACCATCTCTATGCTGACGACACTCAAATCTTTTTCTCTACCCCTCAACTCACTCCTTCAGTCTCCTCACATATCACTTATTTACTGTCAGATATATCAGTCTGGATGTCGCACAACTTCCTCAAACTTAATCTATCCAAAACCGAACTTATCATTTTTCCTCCCCCACGTGCCTCTTCCCCTGATCTCTCTGTCATAATCAATAGCAAAACTATCAGTCAATCTCCACATGCCAAGGCCCTAGGAGTAGTCCTGGACTCTGAACTCTCCTTTAAGCCCCACACCCAATCACTGTCCAAATCTTGCCGCCTCAACCTCCGCAACATCTCCAAAATATGCCCCTTTCTAACCAATGACACAACAAAGCTCTTAATTTAGTCCCTGGTCATCTCTCGCCTCGATTATTGCAATTCACTCCTCATTGGCTTACCTCTCCATACTCTATCCCCCTTCAATCCATCATGAATGCTGCTGCCAGACTCATCCACCTTACCAACCGCACTGTCTCTGCTACTCCTCTCTGTCAATCCGTCCACTGGCTTCCGTTCACCCAACAAATTAAATTCAAAATACTAACAACTACCTACAAAGCCGTCCACAACTCTTCCCCCAGCTACATCACTGATCTAGTTTCAAAATACCAACCTAATCGTTCTTTTTGTTCTTCTCAAGACTTCCTGCTCTCTAGCTCTCTCATCACCTCCTCCCATGCTCATCTCCAGGAGTTTTCAAGATCCTCTCCAAGCCTACGGAACTCCTTACTCCAATCTGTCTATCTCCTACTCTATTAGCTTTTAGACAATCCCTGAAAACCCTTCTCTTTTTCGTGTCACTGTCTGGCGCGGCGGCGGCGGTGTGGGGCGGCTGTAAGCCATCAACAACAACTGAAACATTAGAGACTCAGATTTATCTGCATGAGGTCGCTACCTCTCATTCTAACCGTAGCAGATTTTGCGCTTCTAGCACATCCGCTTCCTCTACTTGCTACTGGGTATACTTTTACACACCAATATTGGGACAGCGAATCCCCCTTTTCCCCTCTGATTTCTCGTTCGCTGGGACCTCCTGGGGTAGCGTTGTCCCCCATTGTGGTGATACACTGGGACCAGTGTGGAGAAGGCGGGGCCAGTAATACGCCCGTTTCCCAAATTTTGGTTTCCGGGCGTCCTGTGTGTGGTTGCCCCCGAGAGTGGCTCCGGCGGTTGGTCTCTCCTCCTGTTCATGCTTGGTGTAAAGTCTGCTTACCATTTGCCCCTGATGAAGGGACTCCAGTCCCGAAACGCGTAGGCTCAGGTAGAAGACTACATGAACACATCTTTTGTTCGCTTACCAGCAGAATATTGTTTTTATTGTCAAACTGACTTATATGCTTGTATTTGCAAAAAATTTTTTTCGATATGTATATTTTTATATATTTGTATTAATAAAACCTGTTTTTTTATTCCTATTTCGTTGCCTTCAAAGTCCCACCACTCTCTGAGGGGTCCTTTTCCTTTCTCCGTATGCTAGGGATGGTGGCAACTTCTGTGACACCATTGGATGGTACCTTTTCCCCTTTTCTGCTTCTCTTTAGAGAAGCCTATCCTACCCACACCTAACAACTGTATTTTCATTTTGTCCATTTGATCATCCCCCACAGCTACTACCCATTGTTCCACTTGACCCTCCCTTTTAGATTTTAAGCTCTAACGAGCAGGGCCCTCTGATTCCTCCAGTATTGAATTGTATTGTAATTGTACTGTCTTCCCCCATGTTGTAAAGCGCTGTGCAAACTGTTGGCGCTATATAAATCCTGTATAATAACAATAATAATAATCGTGGAATAATCGAAAAATGAGGCCACACTCCACAGAAATCCCACTGGTAGTCTAATTGTATTTAGCTGGCTGTTGACACAGTCCACATCCTTAGGCCTCGTTTTTTCAATTTGTATTGAGCTAGATGAGCTCTTGTGACCTGCACCTGGAGCAGTGGACTTCCTCAGAACTGTTTTAGGAGCTTTGAGCAGTGTAATTTTTCTTTTAGGGTTATCGTTTTGGAGTTTACAAAGAAGTTTCACATTTTTGGCACCAATTCAGATTAATGTACACTATGAGGTTTATTTACTAAAGGTAAATAGACTGTGCACTCTGCAAGTGCAGCTGCACTTATTTTCCCCAGAGCTCAGTGAATGCGGTGAAGCTTTGCTGATTTCCCTCATCCAATCATGTGCAAGCATAAATACTGTTTTTTTTTTCCTTGCACTTGATTGGATCTTCTTTACAAAGTAAATCTTCACCACATTCACCAAGCTTTGGGGAAAATTAGTGCAACTGCAAAGTGCAAAGTCTATTTGCCTTTAGTAAATCAACCCCTATATATGTTTAGAATATAATTTGCTGCGTTTTTTTTTTAAAAGAAAATAATTTGCTGTGTTTATTTACAGGTTTTAGGAATGCACAACCTACAGTGCCTTGATAAAGTATTCATACCCCTTGAAATTTCCCTTTACAACCAAAAATGTAAATGTATTTTATTGGGATTTTATTTGATAGACCAACACAAAGTGGCACATAATTGTGAAAGGAAGGAAAATGATAAATGTTTTTCAACATCTTTTACAAATAAATATTTGAAAAGTTTGGCATGCATTTGTATTCAGCCCCCTTTACTCTGATACCCCTAACTTAAATTGAGTGAAACCAATTGCCTTTAGAAGTCACCTAATTAGTAAATAGAGCCCACCTGTGTGTAATTTAATCTCAGTATAAATATAGCTGTACTGTGAAGCCCTCAGAGGTTTGTTAGAGAACCTTAGTCAACAAACAGCATCATGAAGGCCAAGGAACACACCAGACAGGTCAGTGATAAAGTTGTGGAAAAGTTTAAAGCAGGGTTAGGTTATAAAAAAATATCCCCAGCTTTGAACATCTCACAGAGCACTGTTCAATCCACCATCCAATAATGGGAAAGAGTATGGCACAACTGCACACCTACCAACACATGGCCGTCCACCTAACCTGACAGAACAAGTGCCCCATTGGTAGATTTCCTGTTCTGGCAACAGCATTCAGCAATGTTCAGCATTTTGGATGTTTCTTTAACTTTTAGCCCCGGAGACAATTGTAAGCAGGACAAATAGAAAGAATAAACCTCTTTAAAGGGAACACCGAATCCCAGCAAGGGTTCTAATCCCTAACAACTCTTACAAATTTAGAAAAAAAAGTTTTGGCTTTAGATAGATTAACTTTCCCCATAAGCCTTATCCTACCCATGAATAACCTCTGGTATTACTAAAGCATTATTTTGCTACCTGGAAAACTAATCCTAACCATGTTGCCTTTGGTTGGGAAGGTGGTATTCAATTTAGAAGAGAGACAAGTTGAAAAATGAAAAGCACTTGTAGCAAAAAAGGGAAATCACTATACTTTATAAAGACCTTTCTTTGAATTCACCACGAGTCCCATGTGGGTCTCTCCCATCAATTTTTAAAAATTCTTTCATTTTATTATACTCTGGAAAGTTTAATATTAAAAAATATAAATCAACTCTTGTAATTACCACAAAGGTGGTCGACCGACATTAAGAACATACAAGGTGAATTTCACGATCAAACAAGAGAATTCATAAGCACTGTTCAATCCATCATCCGAAAATAGAAGTATGGCACAACTGCAAACCTACCAAGACATGGCCATCCATTTAAACTGACAGGCCGGGCAAGGAGAGCATTAATCAGAGAAGCAGCCAAGAGGTCCATGGTAACTCTGGAGAAGCTGCAGAGATCCACAGCTCAGGAGGGAGAATTTGTCTACAGGACAACTATTAGTGGTGCACTCCACAAATCTGGCCTTTATGGAAGAGTGGCAAGAAGAAAGCCATTGTTAAAAGAAAGCCATAAGAAGTCCCATTTGCAGTTTGCGTGAAGCCATGTGGGGGACACAGCAAACCTGTGGAAGGAGGTGCTCTGGTCAGATGAGACCAAAATTGAACTTTTTGGCCTAAAAGCAAAATGTATGTGAAAACTAACACTGCACATCACCCTGAACACATCATGCCCACCGTGAAACATGGTGGTGGCAGTATCATGTTGCGGGAAAGCTTTTCTGTAGTAGGGACAGGGAAGCTGGTCAGAGTTGATGGGAAAATAGATGGAGCCAAATACAGGGCAATCTTAAAAGAAAACCTGTTTGAGTCTGCAAAAGACTTGAGACTGCGGTGGAGGTTCACCTTCCAGCAGGACATTGACCCTAAACATACAGCCAGAGCTACAATGGAATGATTTAGATCAAAGCATATTCATGTGTTAGAATGGCCCAGTCAAAATCCAGACCTAAATCCAATTGAGAATCTGTGACAAGACTTGAAAATTGCTGTTCACAGACGCTCTCCATCTAATCTGACAGAGCTTGAGCTATTTTGCAAAGAAGAATGGACAAAAATATCACTCCCTAGATGTGCAAAGCTGGTAGAGACATCCTCAAAAAGCCTTGCAGCTGTAATTGAAGTAAAAGATGGATCTACAAAGTATTGAGTCTGGGGGGCTGAATACAAATGCATACCACACTTTTCACATATTTATTTGTAAAAAATGTTGAAAACCATTTATCATTTTCCTTCCACTTCAAAATTATGTGTCACTTTGTGTTGGCCTATCACATAAAATCCCAATAAAATACATTTACATTTTTTGGTTATAACATGACCAAATGTGGAAAATTTCAAGGGGTGTGAATACTTTTTCAAGGCACTGTATACAGTGTATACTGCTACCATTCTCTTATATAACATCCTGATTGAGTAGTAGCTTTTGCTATATGATTTGGGTATTTGATATAGAAAAGGTAGCTCACCGTGCTTGTATAGGTAATGGGTATATGCCTCCTGCACGTTAATCTAAAGTTACCTAGGTATTCTTTTCTTTTGTTTCAGCATTAGTATTGTCTTCCGTACTTTCTTTTTGTGAAAACTTTTAATAAAAATGATTGAAAACAAAAAAATATAAAACAACAAACAATCATATGTTTTCTTTTCTTTTAGAGTACTTCACCCTCTTTAAGCCTGTCCAGCAGTTACACCCCAAGGCTTTGTCCTCTGTCATTTGGAGAAGGTGTGGAATTTGATCCGCTGCCACCCAAGGAGATAAGGTAATATACACGATAGCCTATTTTCACATTGGTACACATTGACATAGGTGTTATTCATTTATTTGGTATTTAAGCTTTCACAATTATGTGAAGTCCACATAGTTACTACAGGTAAAAAAAAGAAAAAAACTTTTCGTGTGATCCCTGAGGACCTTTAAATCCAAAGCAGGACACACACATTGTTAAGCTGACACTCAGCCCAAGAGCAATTTGACAGCTTTAAATGTAATGTTTTGTTGTGGTATTGGCAGTACAAAGAGCTGAAATAACCAGATGTTTTACTTTCAGATGGCAAAGTCTCCAGTAACATCTATTTTAGTTAATAGTTAGCCGCAAAGTACACCTTTTGTTTTTAACTCGATACCGACAAACATCTATTGCAAAGATCATGTGGCATAGACTGTTCCCTGATGCAAATACATTGTCTGTAATTACCTTTATATGCTTCCTCTTATACAAATTAACTTTCTTAGATAAATATGTGAGCCTAACATATTAAAAATAAGTATATGTGCATTTTGGGACATCTGGCAGTTTTAGAAAATCAAGTTAATCTAAGATTGGTAGAAAATATCGGCATCCTCACAGGGTGGTACTGTGGATGCGAACATTATAAAAGGGTGCCACATCCCAAAATAATCAACAGAATTAGAAAGTGAACTCTAATGGACTTTTTAGGCACCAGAATACACAAAAAAAAGTAGTTTGTATTACAATTAGATTAAAATACAAAGTGCAAATTTTAATCTTTGCGATATATTACTACTTAAATAACCACATAAACATCACCATAACCACAAGTATGGCCCCAACTTAACCATACGAATGTGCCAATGAATTGCAGCTGTCAATGTCTAGGTGGGCACATGTGACAGTTGGACAACATAGGAGCAAAAAAGTTGCACCACACAGGAGAAAAAAATAGATACATTTGTCACCCCATAGCAGTCCATGAACAAGGACGACCATGGCAAGATCACAGGTATTCTTTTAAGAAAAGCTGCCCATTTAAAAAGATTGCACCCCCATTTCAGCTCGCAAATCGCACTGCAAATTGACAGTTCAGACAGTAATCACCCATGATCCGATTCTGGTGCAGACCAAAAAAAGGATCCTGTGCGAGTTTGTTCCGAATGCAATGCAAATCCAACCATACTATCTGTATGGCTGAAATCGCATCGCACAGACATCGCATGTGATATGCACTGCAGTGTGGTGCGAATCACATGCGATTTCGCAGAGCGCACATATGTGAACCGGCACTCAAAGTTACATTGACATGTTAAAACCTAGTAAACGTTTAAGTGATTGTGTTAAGATTTACTTTAAGCTATCTTAAATTTGATCTGTTAGATCAGGTACAACTCAACTATGGAGTACCACGACCTACCTGATTGGATATAAATGTAATGCATTTTTTAGACAGACCCTTAAAATAGGCACAATGGTTGATAAGTCTGGAGTAGATTGTATATCAGAGTGGAACATATTTAGCCAGCTTTAGTTAGCTTGGTTTGAAGCTTGTACAAATGAATTTTTAGCCTTGCCTCCCATCTTGTAGTATAATTCTGCAATAATCTAAGTTCTAGGTTCTCGCTTCAGATCCTTTTAGGGACCCTATCTGCATAGAATTTGTTCTCATGCTTGTCTTGGTTTGCTCCATTATCCAAAAGCATACTTGTTGGTAATCTGGAATCTGGTGTAATTGGTCTTTCAGGCAGGGCATACTAGAAAGATGTGGCCATTGGATTGTAATTATTTTGGGGGACATGTATGCTGTAACATGCTAGATAAAATATTCACTCTATGCTGTATATGTGGAAAAGAATTATTTAATAAAAACTTCAGTGGTAGGGGCTTGTTGGTGTAACACCCAAGGTATGGAAAAATACACACATCTGAAGAATCAAAACCAGGGGTGTCAAACTCAAATTAATTGCAGGCCACATCAACATTATGGTTGCCCTCAAGGGGCCAGTTGTATCTGCAAGAGTCTATACATTTGTCTACTCTTTATTATATTAAATAATTGCCTCTGCATTTGATTATTACTAGTTTTAATAAAAACATAAGACTTAAGCTGTGAAAGGCAAGGGAAGACCGGCATGAAGCCCACTCACAGTCCTGTATCAGATGATGCAAGTCTGAAAAGGAAGGTCACACACCGCTGGTATCATCTAACAGAAACTTTATTGGAGACCGCTCAGGTAGAACATGGTTCTGCATAGTGTTCTGTCTAAGCAGTCTCCGTATTTCTTATGGGTGATACCACCCTCTTTTTCAGCTAGTATAGGTTTGTATTTATCTCATAACAATTAAAGGCAGATGTCCAGAGCACCCCCCCTTACATCAACTGTCAACAGCCCCCCGCACCTTTAGAAGTCAAGAGTCCCCCACTCTACATTACATCACAGTGCACCCCCCTTAACTTGTGATGTTGCCAGTAAGAAGCTGGGGGCAAAGCTGGAAAGCAGAAAATGCAGTGTCTGCAGGAGGACCAGAGAGGGGGTTGGAATCTTCTGAATGCTGAGACCAAGGAAGGCAGAAATGAGGGGGTGCTGGAGCTGCAAAGAGAGCCGCAGTATCTGTAAGAGGTGTTCTGTCCGCCTCTGTGCTGCCAACTGCTGAGACAAGGTGGGGGGGGGGGGGGGGGGCGAGAGGTGCCACAGTTACAGGAGAGGAGAGAGGGCCACATAGAATGGCCTGGTGGGCTGGCCACAGGCCTTGTGTTTGACACATATGATCTAAACAATACATAATATTTATATGTATTTACAATACATAACACTAGACCAAAATTGCCTACACTCAGTTGAAAGACTTATATTATTGCCTATGCAATGGTCCAAGTGGGTTCCAAACTCTCTGGATAGTAGTTTTTTGTACCTACTCTCTTTGTACTGTGGCCCATTGCTATTGCTGCTGAGTTACTGAAATGTTCCCTACTTACTCCTTCACACGCTAAAGCTGATCATAGATAGACTGAAATTTGGCTGATTATACAGGGGACTGACCGAATTTCGATTAATGTATGGCCGTCCCTGCTCCACCGAAATTGATTGTTTGGTGGACTTCTATCAAAGGGATGTGCTGGAAAACCTGCTGTCTAAATAAAAAAAATACCCATCTATGGCCAGCTTATACGTCTGTGTGGACAGGCTTTTATTCATGTTAGAACTGCTTCTTTCTGTATACCAATTGGAATGCACAAGCAGCTTAAAGTAGGTTGATGCAGCTTGGCAGGTGGCCAAATGTTTGCTAGAAGAAGGTTAATTTAGGAAATTAACATGTAGATATCTCACAAAAAAATAAAAGCTGTTACTAGCTGATGTCATACATTTTTGTTAATAAACCCCTCCAGTACCTGGAAAACTCATTTTTCTACCTTCAGGTAGGACAGTAAATACATATTCCCTACCCACATCTTAAATGAAATACCTAGGGCCAAATAACCTATCAGCATGTCCAGTCATTATCAGGTGAGGTGGGAGACATGGTGTATGGACTATGGATATGCAGAAAATTTAGCTAACTGTGTAGCCACTTCAGTTGATTGGAATGCAGTATTGGAGGGGGTATTATAATGGTAAAAGTGTTTGCTGAAAGCTTATTTTGTCAGCCCCCACCTGTATGTCTTAGTTAATATCCTTTAAACTAACCACACATTTATCTTAAAGTGGTTGTAAAGACAGACTTTTTTTTATCTTAATGCATTCTATGCATTAAGATCAAAAGCCTTCTGTGTGCAGCATCCCCCCTAATACTTACATGAGCCCCCTCTCTATCCAGCAAAGTCCACAAGTCCCTTGGTCTTCTGGGGCTCTCCTCTTGATTGTCTGAGACACAGCAGCGGCACCATTGGCTCCCGGTGCTGTCAATCAAATTCAGTTAGCCAATCGGGAGAGAGAGAGGGGGCGGGGCCGAACCGGGGGCTCCGTGTCTAAATGGACACGCGGAGCTGCGGCTCGGTTTCGGGTGCCCCCATAGCAAGCTGCTTGCTGTGGGGGCACTTGACAAGAGGGAGGGGCCAGTAGTGCTGAAAAGGGACCCAAGAAGAGGAGGATCTGGGCTGCTCTGTGCAAAACCAACTGCACAGAGCAGGTAAGTATAACATGTTGGATGCAGGATGTGGAAATCCCTTCCACAGGCGGTGGTCTCAGCGGGGAGCATCGATAGTTTGAAAATTTTAGATAAGCACCTGAACGACCACAACATATATATAGATAGACAGAGATATACAATGTAATACTGACATATAATCACACACATAGGTTGGACTTGGTGGACTTGTGTCTTTTTTCAACCTCACCTACTATGTAGCTATGTAACTATGTTTGTTATTTTTATAGAAAAAAAACGAGACTTTACATTCACTTTAACCACTTCAGCCCCGGAAGATTTGGCTGCAGAATGACCGGGCCATTTTTTGCGATTTGGCACTGTGCTGCTTTAACTGACAATTGCGCGGTCGTGCAATGTTGCACACAAACAAAATTGACGTCCTTTATTTCCCACAAATAGAGCTTTCTTTTGGTGGTATTTGATCACCTCCGGAATTTTTTTTTTTGCCCTATAAACAAAAAAAGAGTGACAATTTAAAAAAAAAAACACTATTTTGTACTTTTTGCTGTAATAAATATCTCCATTTTTTTTTTTTTTTTTAAAAAAAGCAAATTTTTTCTCAGTTTAGACCGATATGTATTCTTCTACATATTTTTGGTAAAAAAAAAAAAAAAAATGCAATAAGCATATATCGATTGGTTTGCGCAAAAGTTATAGCGTCTACAAAATAGGGGATAGATGTATAGCATTTTTATTATTATTTTTTTTTTACTAGTAATGGCGGCGATCTGTGATTTTTATCGTGACTGCCACATTATGGTGGACACATCGGACAATTTTGACACATTTTTGGGACCATTGGCATTTATACATCGATCAGTGCTATAAAAATGCATTGATTACTGTAAAAATGTCACTGGCAGTGAAGGGGTTAACACTAGGGGGCGATCAAGGGGTTAACTGTGTTCCCTGGGAGGTGATTCTAACTGAAGGGGGAAGGGACTGACTAGAGGAAGTGGCAGATTGTGGTTCCTAGCTAATAGGAACACACAATCTGTCATTCCTCTCAGAACAAAACATGAATTTGTGTGATTACACACACACACCTCCGTTTTCTGTCCCTCGTGCTCGCAATCACTCATGGCCAGCGGTCATCGCGAGCGTCGGCCATGAGCATCGGCATCCCCACTGCTCGCGTCTGCTATCCCGATCCCGCATGCCGTCGTATAGCTACGACGGTTCGCGGGATCGTGTTGACCTGCCGCAGTATAATGACGGCTGCTGGTCGGCAAGCAGTTAAAACACAATTGCTTCCCTTGATCATACGTTAAATAAACATGACAGTAATATCATGCTACTGATTGAATCCCTTTCACATGGCATCATAGAGAAGGTTGGAAAGAGCACCTGGGAAGAGGGGAATCCATTACGGAATGTTTAAATTCCACTGAGATTAACACATTGAATTATTATTTTTTTTTACCTGTGGACATCCCTGATTCTTTAGATCAGCCCAGTCCAGGTCAGGTATGCGCTTAAGGAGGTCAGTCCATTTATCTCTAACTTAAAGCGGGGGTCCACCCACACCGCCAAAAAAAAAAATATATTAAAAGCCAGCTACAAATACTGCAGCTGCTGACTTTTAATACATGGCCACTTACCTGTCCCAGGGTCCAGCGATGTTGGCAGGCTGCTGCCGCCATCCTAGGTGAGGGAATCAGGAAGTGAAGCGTTGCGGCTTCACTTCCCGGTTCCCTACTGCGCATTCGCGAGTCGCGCTGCGCGTCCCAAGTGGTCCCCGCTCTCTCCTGGGAGCTGTGTGTTCCCAGCAGACAGCGTGGTGGGGACGGGAAGAGGCTAGACTTCCATGGGAGTCTATGCCGGAAGTGGGTGCAAATACCTGTCTTAGACAGGTATCTGCACCCCCCTCCCCCCTGAAAGGTGCCAAATGTGACACCGGAGGGGGGGAGGGTTCCGAAAAGTGGAAGTTCCATTTTTGTGTGGAACTCCGCTTTAACTAATAATAGTGTAGCAATGTGGTCAGATTCATACAGGTATCCTTTATAGTTCCTGCAATGACATTTGGCAGCTGTTATCAGGGCTAAAGAGGTCCAACAAGATTGGCTTTTCTGGCCAAACTGTCATATAGTGCAACATACAGTATATATTTATACGTGAATACTGATTTTGTGCCATCTAAATATCATGCTGGGGATAAATAGAGAATTATCAATGTCCTATTTTATAAACATTTTTCATGTTTCTGATAGAAATATTTCTTGCTAGTTATTTAGTTATATTGAAATAATTAGTGTCCCTTAACAGGGTCCATCCATTACACACCAGCTACTCCTATCATGTGCCTATGGACCTTTTGCTGTAAAGAAATACAAGATGATTATTGTCATTCCCAAAGCCTTGTTTCTTAGAAAGATCAATAAAATCAGACAGGAAGATGCATACTATGCGCATTAAATTATAGTATACTGTCTTTAACATATGAAAGCTTTTTAAGAAAATGCTACTAGAAGTTTAACATTTGCATTAAAGATTTCATGGGTACAGAGAATGTCTTCCAGATGACCATAAAGTGGATGGTAAATTAAGAACTTAATGTTCAAAGCAAAGTTATGTTTTCACTGGAAAGTTCCATTGGTGGCAAGCAGTAAAAATACAAATATATAACTAAAATGGATACTGTACTTCATTTGTTATCTGCCTTGTACCCAGTCCAAAGAAAGAAAAGTAATGATTAATTATGAATGTGCCTGATTGAATAGACAAAATGGATTGTTCACTACTTGGATATCCATGTCTAACATAGTGAACTGGAATTGTGTGAACTATGCCTACTTGCTAGCAACCTGCCTTTCTAGTACTGGTTCTGTAATGTAGGGTATGTAGGAACCATTACCCTGTAAGAGATACCAGCTTTACACTGAAGCCTAGTTCACACGGGCTGAATGTCGGACCGCATCGGCCGGTTTAATTCTGACAAAGGGTCATGACCGAAAAAGGTTTGTCGTAGGCCTTTTTACTTTAATTTAAATCCCTCCTCTATCACTCATCCTATTGCATTACAGCAGTATTATCCAATGTGTGGGTTGCTCACCAATGTTGGCTTACAACTGGTACTAGCTCTGATTGGTACATGACAGAAATTGGTATTTTAAAAAGAATTACCAGATAGAGCGCAATGAAGAAAAAGAACTCTTATTTACATTTTAAATAACTAAACCTAAAAGCATTTACAAGAGGGAGAAAATTCCCAGTATGAGAATAGTTTACTTTGGTGGTAGCAACCAGGCACTTGAGGGTGCATGGTGATTTAAACTACAGGCTATGTGATGTACTTGGAACCAGGCTACAGTGTGTGTTGTATTTGGAACCAGGCTATGTGTTGTATTTGGAACCAGGTTATATGCTGTATTTGGACTTTTTGTAGACTTGATTTGGACTTTTGTCTCCTGATTACATGCAATTTATAGGTTTATTGGGCAGTAATATCCTCGGCAGAGAGATCTTTACCATTTTCAGGGTTGAGAAGGAGAAACTGAGATTCAAATAGCAGTAGGCACAGCTGAAACATGTGGCTGCCAGTGTTCAAAAATGTGTTGCTTGTAATATCCAAAGACTCTGGCTGTGCACAAATACAGGCGGCACATGAACATGGTAGTTAAACGTTCTTCGTTTGTACTTCAGCGGTTTTCTTTTTTATTTGTCACATTAAATGTATTTCTCAGTGTGATTTGTGCAACTACACAAATTTCCCCTTTATATAATCCTCCTGTTTCTGTGTTCATCCGGAGTCAGACTGAGAGATATAGGGTTAGCTTTTAAATCTAGTCAGGTTCTCCTTAAGTGCACATGCGCTTACATGGAACATGCTGACAGGAGGAGAGAGCATGTCCTGTTGCTTTTTTATTGTCTAGATTGCAAGCTGGAGGTGTGTTCTTGACCAAGCTTTTCTGCTACTGTAGTGGAGGTAAAAAGGCTTACGCTTTATAAATGCTTTGGCATGTAAAAGAGCACACTTTTTGACTAGGTACTGAGCTGCTTGCCTTTAGTTCAGCTTTACTGAATCAGATTAAACATTAGTAGCACTAAAAAGACAATTATGCCAACATCAGAGGGTAAATCTATCAAAGGAGGTACAAAGTCTATAGATAACATCTCTCGGAGAATGTTTCATGCGGCAGGCTTATGCATGTTTAGCATGAGAATTTCCTGTGAAAACTTCCTTACAATTCTGTGAATAAATAACTCATAAAAAGCTGTTTAGTTTTTGATGTGCAAACATAATCAAGGTTCCTTATCTATGAGTAAAATGCAATATAAATTCAATCTCATGAAAAAAAAGCTAATAAGATAATTAATACAAATATCTATACAAATTATTAATATTTTTACGTCAGCAGAAGGCATATTTTCTGTATATAAACTGGTAAAAAAGAAATGTCAGACACTGTATGAACTATTAGGATGTTTTTAACAACATTATATATATATATAACTCTGTATGTGTATATATATATATATATATATATATATATATATATATATATATATATATATTGTAGATATATATATATATATATATATATATACAGTATCTCACAAAAGTGAGTAATTAATGTATAAACCGCTGGCAACAAAAGTGAGCACACCCCTAAGTGAAAATGTCCAAATTGGGCCCAATTAGCCATTTTCCCTCCCCACTGTCATGTGACTCGTTAGTGTTACAAGGTATCAGGTGTGAATGGGGAGCAGGTGTGTTAAATTTAGTCTCATCACTCTCACTCTCTTATACTGGTCACTCATGGCAAAGAACTCCCTGAGGATCTGAAAAAAAAAGAATTGTTGCTCTACATAAAGATGGCCTAGGCTATAAGAAGATTGCCAAGACCCTGAAACTGAGCTGCAGCACGGTGGCCAAGACCATACAGCGGTTTAACGGGACAGGTTCCACTCAGAACAGGCCTCCCCATGGTCAACCAAGGAAGTGGAGTGCACGTGCTCAGCGTCATATCCAGAGGTTGTCTTTGGGAAATAGACATATGAGTGCTGCCAGCATTGCTGCAGAGGTTGAAGGGGTGGGGGGTCAGCCTGTCAGTGCTCAGACCATACGCTGCACACTGCATCAAATTGGTCTGCATGGCTGTTGTCCCAGAAGGAAGCTTCTTCTAAAGATGATGCACAAGAAAGCCTGCAAATAGTTTGCTGAAGACAAGCAGAGTAAGGACATGGATTACTGGAACCATGTCCTGTGGTCTGATGAAACCAATATAAACTTATTTGGTTCAGATGGTGTCAAGAGTGTGTGGCGGCAACCAGGTGAGGAGTACAAAGACAAGTGTGTCTTGCCTACAGTCAAGTGTGGTGGTGGGAGTGAATGCCAACATGTACTGTGACATTCTGAAGCAGAGCATGATCCACTCACTTCGAAAACTGAGCCGTAGGGCAGTATTCCAACATGATAACGACCCCAAACACACCTCCAAGACGACCACTGCCTTGCTAAAGAAGCTGAGGGTAAAGGTGAAGGACTAGCCAAGCATGTCTCCAGACCTAAACCCCATTGATCATCTGTGGGGCATCCTCAAACGGAAGGTGGAGGAGCGCAAGGTCTCTAACATCCACCAGCTCCGTGATGTTGTCAAGGAGGAGTGGAAGAGGACTCCAGTGGCAACCTGTGAAGCTCTGGTGAACTCCATGCCCAAGAGGGTTAAGGCAGTGCTGGAAAATAATGGTGGCCACACAAAATATTGTCACTTTGTGCCTAATTTGGACATTTTCACTTAGGGGTGTACTCACTTTTGTTGCCAGCGGTTTAGACATTAATGGCTGTGTGTTGAGTTATTTTGAGGGGACAGCAAATTTACACTGTTATACAAGCTGTACACTCACTACTTTACATTGTAGCGAAGTGTCATTTCTTCAGTGTTGTCACATGAAAAGATATAATAACATATTTACAAAAATGTGAGGGGTGTATTCACTTTTGTAAGATACTTTATAACCAGTGAAAAAGAAAAATAAGACACTATAAATTGCTGGCCACATTTATCAGAGTGTATTCAGAATTTGAATTGCCCCATAGCAACCAATCAGAGAATAATCACATTGGTTGTTTTAAAGTGATACCAATATTTTGAAATAACAAAAACAACTTATACTTACCTGCTCTGTGTAATGGTTTTGCACAGAGCAGCCCCGATTCTCCTCTTCTCGGGTTCCTCACCCGCGCTCTGGGCTCCTCCCCCATAGCGAGCTGCTTGCTATGGGGCCACTTGTGCAAGCTCGCTCCCGAGCCCCGCTCTGTGTGTCCATAAGACACACAGAATGGGGTTCAGCCCTGCCCCTGCTCCCTCCTCACGCAGTATTTGACAGCAGTGGGAGCAAATGGTTCTCCCTGCTGTCTCTTGGCCAATGAGGAGGCAGAGAGCTGGGACAGCAGCTGCTTACGTGCACATCGATGGATCGGGATCTGGCTCGGGTAAGTGTTGGGTAAGTGTTAAGGGAGCTGCGGGGGGGGGGGCTAAAAAACCTTCAGGCTTTAAAACCACTTTAAGAAACAATTTTCCATTTTATAATACCGATATTTAGCAAGTACACTGGGTTATATTTCTCTTTAAACACAACCCCTTTGTTCTTTAAAGTCAATGACACATTATTTTCATAATCCTCAAATACTGTTACATTTTGTCTTTCCAGGTATACATCTTCCGTGAAATATGATTCTGAAAAGCACTTTATTGACAACATCTACATGCCTGTGGGCCTGGGCGTCTCCTCGTGCAGTCAAACAGTGATCTGCGTTCCTAACTGTACATGGCGCAGCTACAGAGCCGAAGTTCACTTTCAGCCAAAGAACAAGCCACAGAGATTCATGAGCACCACCATAGTTTATCCAAAGCACACGAAAACAGTCTACACCACCACCCTGGATTACAACTGCAAGAAATGCATGAGACGCTTTCTGTCCAGTGTAGAGCTTGAGGCGGCTGAACATGTGGGGAACGAATGCTTTGCAGATGAATACTGAAGGCTTATCTCTCTACCTAGATACTGTACAAGACTATAAACATGGAGCCTTTTGGCAAACATATTATTAAAGTGACATATCACAAAGGCAAGAAAATGCAGAACTGAAAAGCTGTAAAATATTGGAATTATTGTAGGCAATATGCTCCATCAGAAAACTGATAGTGACACTTTTTTTAACCTATTGAAGATGCTTCATAAATTCATGTGCAATGAACAGCAATGTGACTACAAAGGATAGACTATACTCCAGTCTTACAAAAACCTACGGGTATCTTATAAAGCACTAAAATACTTCCTTGTATTGTATATTGGAGTCTAGACAAAATACTATTATAATCTATTTCTTCCTTATAATGCAATCATTTTGTTATTTTACGCTAGACAGAATCAGAGTTTGTTCAGCTGGAGGCCCTTGAGCTGGATATAGTTTTCCACCACATCCATACCTTCTCCTGAATAAATAATACATCCATATCTTTAACATGTATAGGTTTTTCCATTAAAAAATATTCAAAGCTCAATTAATCCTGGTGCCCCAAAGGCACCACTTCTGGACACTTTCATAATATAAACTTGGGTATGGAGTAAAACTGGTTATCTGGAGGCTCAGCTGGTTGGAACAAACAATAAAAGACTAAGATGGACAGCTGAATAATTTTTGATGTGATAGCCAAATAATCCAAATATGCATTACTTTTCCTGCACCATTTTTGTATTCTAAATAAAAACAATACAATTTTGTATCATTGTGAATGTGTTAATATTGAAAAGACGAAGCATAGAAAGAAGTATGGTGTACAAAGTGGAGACAGATGGCACATACGTAGTTCTCAAAGGAAGGTAGGTGAATATTAATTGTATTTAATGAGATTCCTTGGACTTTAAAATTGTGATCGTTAGCATAATGGTGGTATATACAGTAGGTACTAGACAATGAATGCATTACATTACACATTGCGGAAAGGAAGTTCTCAACGACAACATATGGATGGCCCTAGATCAGTGATGGCAAACCTTGGCACCCCAGATGTTTTGGAACTACATTTCTCATGATGTTCATGCACTCTTCAGTGTAGTTGAGCATCGTGGGAAATGTATTTCCGAAACATCTGGGGTGCCAAGGTTCGCCATCATTGCCCTAGATATACGTGCAAGTCGTGCAAAAAACTTCCAAGTGTATTGGCCACCATAGCTAACACAGGAATTGATTTACTAAAGTGAGTGCAAAATCTGGTGCAGCTGTGCATGGTAGCCAATCAGCTTCTAACTTCAGCTTTTTCAATTAAACTTTGACAAAAAAAAACAAACTGGAAGCTGATTGATTTCTATTCTGCACCAGATTTTGCTCTCTCCAGTTTTAGTAAATGGACCCCACTATTACTTTATAAACTCAAGTAATATAAAGATTTGTGAATACTTCTTGTAAAGTGGAACTGTAGTCAGAAATTTAAGTCCTGCTAGATCACTTCAGACTGGCGTTTTTGCAGGTATAGCTATGTAAAACATTAAAAATCAGTGCCTGTATTTCAAATCCAGTAATACACTGTCTCACCCTGGTCTGCACATGCTCAGTTGCTCTCTGTTTTTAGGCACTGTGCTGCATTTGTAGAGGCCGATCTGCTGACAGCTTAACACCTTGTCACCAAACGCATATATGTGGCCTCTCGGTGGCCAGGCCTTGGTGCAGAGCAGCCGCATATTTGCATACAATAGCGCTCACAGTGCTGTGCCGAGAGCGTGTGCCCTAGCGCGCTCCCGGTACAGTAGTGACCAGCGGCTTATGGAAAGCACCCGATCGGTACTTGCGATCTGGAGTTTTACGATCATGTGACCGCTGTGACAGCCAATCACGGCGGTCACAAGCCCCACCCCGCCCCGCCTCCAGCATTCTAATCCCCTAAAGGACCGGCGAGTGCCAGCGCCCAGGGATTAAAGATTTACTGTTGTTCAGGGGCTTTGGGCTTAAGCAAAATGGCAGTCTCCAGCAAGAAGAAACAGAAGCACTGCTGGAGGCAATTAACAGCACACGATAATTTTGGTAGCATAATTATTAAAGTGCAATGTATGTTCCTTGATTTTTTATCAAGTTGTTATTTATAAAGTTCCACTTTAAACAAAAAAAAGCATGCTATTTTTCATTGTTTTTGATATAAGGGGTGAACGTTGGAACCTCTTTAGCTCTTTTCCTTTTTTAAATAGTAATCACTTTGACAGAAAATTGGGGAAAATCTAGCCAATGGGAACATAAAGGTTTGTACTGGAGTTCCACTTTAAGCATTTAGTAGCAGCTATGTTGTGCAAATAATACTGTGTCTTGATTGTTATGGGTTTTTTGTAACTCCGACGCAGAATGTAAAGTTCCTATTATGTCTTCTGAAATTGATATAACACTGTCATATGAGCTAATGTTAGCAGACATTCTCTTCATGTCAAGTTCCTACAAGCATTCCACTGAACCCCTGTGAAAATGGCAGTTATTGAGTGATTTTGGGCTCCAGCACAGCCCTGAATGGGACAAATTGACATTCCTTCATTTATTGTGGATGTGCAGGCCCACATTTTATTTCCTGTGTACATGTGTAAAAATGTACAACAAAGCATAATGCCATTTGTATCTCAATAGTAGGCAGCGTAATGAGAAATCCAGAATTATGTTTTAAACAGATTTTTACCCTTTCCTCTTTGTGTCATTTTTCATTTATTTCCCAGTGAGCATGCTCATGTCTGATACAGTATTTATTCAAGAAGGCCCAGGGGACACATGAACAGTGTGATACTGTAGAAGCTGCTTAACTGTTTTTGCAGCAGTCTTTTCAAGCTTTACAGATAGACATACAGGGGCGACATTTAATCCGTAGAACATACAGCGCAGTAGTTGGAAGAACAATCTGTTTTTAAAGCTGAATTACAGGCAGATTGAAAGAAAACATTTAACGCAGTTAGGTATTCATTACAACAAACATAAGATGTGGATTAAATACAATTAATGTTTCCTGATATCATTATCTTGTAATCCCTTCCAAAACAGCTCGGTAGACGGAGAGAGGGAAGGACCGTATTTAGGATCCACTGCATACACATGTGATGACAAGGAATGTGCTGACAGGAGGAGAGAGGACAGCAAAAACCTTATAATGCCCTGTACACACGGTTGGACATTGATCGGACATTCCGACAACAAAATCCATGGATTTTTTCTTGTCTTTGATTTTTGATCCATTGATTTTTGTCTTGCATATACACGGTCACACAAAGTTGTCGGAAAATCCGATTGTTCTAAACGCGGTGCCGTAAAACATGTACGTCGGGACTATAAACGGGGCAGTAGCCAATAGCTTTCGTCTCTTAATTTATTCTGAGCATGTGTGGCACTTTGTGCGTCGGATTTGTGTACACACGATCGGAATTTCCGACAACGGATTTTGTTGTCGGAAAATTTTATAGCAAGCTCTCAAACTTTGTGTGTCAGAAATTCCGATGGAAAATGTGTGATGGAGACCACACATGGTCGGAATTTCCGACAACAAGGTCCTATCACACAATTTCCGTTGGAAAATCCGACCGTGTATACAGGGCATTAGACTGGTCTCTCCTTCGTTGTCCAGTTACAGGCTGAAGGTAGAGAGGTGACTGTCTGTACTGTCTGTATGGACTGTGAAAATAACAGGACTGTCTTGAAAAAATGGCAAATTCTTTGGCAGAAACAACAGCTCTCACATACGTACAGTATTTTAACAGGCCACATACAGGGGCATATTTGTACCCTCTGCAGTCAGAGTCAGAAAATAACTGGGTGGTTTGGGCCATAAAGCCTTGCCTGACTGTATTAAAAACCTCAGCTGGAGGGCAAAAGGATTTTAGGCTGTTGATATCAGCACCATCAGTATATGCACTGCATGCTGCTTCAGAGCTGCAAGTAAAGCCTGAGCTGGGAACACCCGTTACAGCGGGACTGCTTCCCCCATTTCTAGAATAAGACGTGTGGCGACCGCATGTCGGTAAGGCAGCTTAAGGCTCAGGGTGTGAGGCAGGGCCTCAGATACTTAGGAAACCCAAACTGCTGGTAGGAGATCTGAGATCTGAATACCACTTTAAACCTATTTTCCTCCAGAAGCAGTGTCCTTGTCATTTGCAGTGACCTTAAAGTAACACTTTTGCACAAAGTTTACTATTTGGATTGTTTATAAATGTATACAAGGTGGTGATATCCCCCTTAACCTGCCTCTTCCCAAGGGAGAATACATTCAAGCAGCTTGCTGTGTGGGTGCCTGAGCCGAGTCACAGCTCTGTGTCCATTCAGACACCGAGCCCCGGTCCAGCCCCACCCCCCCTCTTTCTCCTGATTGGCTACCTAACTTTGATTGCCAATGGCACCGCTGCTGTGTCTCAGCCAATCAGGAGGTAGAGTCTCAGATGGCCAAGACACTCGTGGATATCGCTGGACAGAGATGGGATTCATGGTAAGTCATAGGGGGCGCTGCTGCACACAGAAGGCTTTTTATCTTAACCTCCCTGGCGGTATGATTATTTCATATTTTAGGTGCTGAAAGTGGTACAATTATTTGCACAGAAATTTGGCGTTTTATATTATAGGCCTGTAATTCTTAGGAATAATTCACTTAAATCTGTCCAAACAAGAGTCTAGTAGACATCCCGGGTATGATAAAGTTTGAAAAACGAAATAAAAAATGATAATATAATAAATAACTATAAATAATTATATCAAATAATAACATAATAATAATAAAAATTATTCAATAATGTAATCAAATCAAAAACACTGAAATTTGCTCAGTTGCAGAATTGTCGCTTTTGTTACTTTTAGTGTTTGATGACGGATTTCTTCATCAATCACTATCACTCAATTCTGCAAGTGATTCTAATTTATTATCGCTGTTTTCTAGCTGGTCTAAAGCCACTTTTGATGTAAAGGGACGGTTTTGGTTGCTATGGACAATCTCCAGTTTCCATGCAGAAAGAACAGTTTTTATAATGTAAAACTGCATGCAGGACACTGGAGAAACCACTAGGGACAAAAGGGTATGTAATTATTTGATACAGTACTGTAATCTGTAAGATTACAGTATACTGTATCTATACTGTGTGTTTTACTTTTTGAATTTGGCACCGAACTCCGTCCCCGTGCATCGCAGCGCTCGCAGGGAACAGAGCTCGGCACTGTGAATTGAGCGAGACACGGCGGCTCGCAGATCACAGCGGGGAGACATCGCAGGATCCAGGGGACAAGGTAAGTAACCTCCACAAGGATCCTGCAATGTGATCCCGAGTCTGGCTCGGGGATACCGCTTTTGGTATTGAAAATCCACCCCGAGCCAGACTTGGGAATACCGCTAGGGGGGTTAATGCATAGAATGCATTAAGATGAAAACCTCCTGCCTTTACAACCCCTTTAAGAGCATTTTGAAAAGTGTTTAGGCGCGGTAGCGTTTTTGTTAAAGAGTGAGCAGCCACCGGTTGTTAAGGAGCAGTTCTGGCTTAACAATGGATGACATATGGGTTCCCTGCTGACAGCTAAATGTAAGCTAAACAATTTCCGGCAATACAAAATTAAGAATAAAACAGCTTGCGGGTCCCCCCAATCCATACCAAGCCCTTCGGGTCTGGTATGAATTTTAATTAACTTGTTTCAAAAATGACGTGGTGTCCCCCTGAAAATCCATACCAGACCCTTATCTGGGCATTCAGCCTGCCAGGCCAGGAAAGAGGGGGGGGGGGAGAGAGTGCCCCCCCTCCAGAACCATACTAGGCCACATGCCCTCAACAGTGGTTGTGAGTGCCTGCGGGCGGGGGTCTTATCGGAATCTGAAAGCCCCCTTTAACAAGCCCCCCTTTAACAATTCCCCACAATCCTGGCCAGTGGTTGTGAGGGCCTGCAGGCGGGGGGCTTATCAGAATCTGGAAGCCCCCTTTAACAAGGGGACCCCATATCTTGGCCCCCCGATGTGAATGAGTAGGGGGGTACATAGTTCCTCCTACTCATTCACTAAAAAAAAGTTTAGTATAATTATATACAGGAGGCAGTTTTTGAACAGTTTTAAAACTGAACTGCATGTTCAAGATGAGGTTTTACTAATGATTTGTACAGCGGCAAGTTTATGTCTCTCTTTCAGGAGTCTATACCTAGTTTATTACAAAAAATATCTTGCTGTAGAAGCTGCAGATTGGCATCGCATGCTATAATTAACGTGTCACTAAACTCACATCATAAAAAACTATCAATACATGCTGTTCATACTCACACAGTCACTATGATATTCATTTTCTGTATTCTGCAAAAAACCTGGTTGGTTCTACTGCTCTCTATCTCCACCTATGTCCCATATTCAGCTAGATATTTTGCAGCTGTGATGGCAACTCTGCACATGCTCAGTTTTCAGTGAGTTTCTATGCTGAGCATTTCCTTCCTATCACATCTGAGCAGCCCATGTGATTACAGAGTCACACATGTGGGCGTACAGAACAGCCCACTCCCTCCCTCCCTCCTCCATGCCCACTAACCAGCTAAACACAATGGGGGCAGGATATTACATGTAGATTAATGATGGCTTCACCTCCCTCTTATTCTAAGACACAGGCTGGAGGGGCGTGACACAGCCTGTGGCGGGCAGAAATCCCCCGCACATCATGTTATTGCCAAAAATAATAAAGATTTTATTTTAATTATATATTTGTATGACAATTTAAAACATTTGACAGCTCTATATCGATTAGGAATAAGGTACATTTTTTTGTTTTATTAAAATAATTACAGTACTATCATCCACATACAGAAATAGAAGGGATGCTGTAAATTTAAACAGTGTGTGTTTAGTATTACTTTAAGCCTATGATCTATTACACAGATCCTTCACAGATGGTATCAGAGACCATGGGAAAAAGCAGCCACAAGGGCCTCATTGTTCCAAGCAACCTCTACTGCCAGAGTACGGAATTCAATAGCGTAATCGGCAACAGTTCTCGTACTCTGTTTGATGGACATGAGGCACTTAGCAGCATAAGCGGAGCGTGCAGGAATGTCAAATACCCTTTTAAAAGAAGCCACAAACTCTGGGTAACTCAAGACAACAGATTTTGCGTCTCTCATAGAGGGTTTGCCCAGGCCAAGGCTCTCTCAGAAAGCAAAGATATCATGAAACCTTCTTTGCTTCTGTCCGTGGAAAATGCCTGGGGCAGCATCTCAAAGTATATCTCAACCTGGTTTAGAAACCCTCTGCATTGGACTGGATCTCCCCCAAATCGATGGGAAAGCAGAGCGGAACCAGACATACCTCTTATAGAGGTAATACTCGAGGCGGGTGCCTGCACAGAGACTAGAGCAGCAGCAGGGATGGCCTGCAACACAGGTTGTACTGGAGGAGCCACAGTGGGAGATTCCAGGTGAGCTGTGCGACTGTGGAGCGTTTCTAATGCCATGGCAAACTGATCCACGCGGTGATCCAGTTCATCCAATCTGGAAAAAATATTACCAACAAGTGGATTGATTGCATCTTCTGAATTCATAGCCTTCGCCGACTGTCAGAAACCATAAATCAGACTGAGACAGAAGTACAGTTAAATTACACTTGTTTAATAATAATAAAAAGGTAAATAGAGTAAACGTAGTCAAAACATAGCCAGAGTTCAGGAACTGGAATAAATAGTCAGACAAGTCAAAATGACAGGGAGCCAGAGATAAGCGTAGTAGAACAGCAAGCAGGATCTGGAACCAGAAGGAATGTTAGCCAAGCAAGTCTTTAACAGGAACACAGGAGAGCGTCTCTAGAGATGTGACCAAGGCGAAGGCAGAGATCATCTGGGCTGGACGGCTTAAGTAGGCAGGACTGAAGAGCAGGAAATCATAAACAGGTGAGTCACTGTGGAGAGAAAGGAGCTGGCAATTAGCTGACGGCTAATTGCTAATGAATTGTACAGGTGCAAGATTATGTCTCTCTTTCAGGAGTCTATACCTAGTTTATTACAAAAAATATCTTGCTGTAGAAGCTGCAGCTTGGCATTGCATGCTATTATTAAAGTGTCACTAAACTCACATCATAAAAAAACTATCAATAAATGCTGTATTACATGCTGTTCATACTCACACAGTCACAATGATATTCGTTTTCTGTAATCTGTAAAAAAAAACTTGATTGGTCCTGCTGCTCTCTATCTCCACCTTCTGTCCATGTCCCCAATTCAGCTAGGGATTTTGCAGCTGTGATGGTAACTCTGCACATGCTCAATTTTCAGTGAGTTTCTATGCTGAGCATTTCCTTCCTATCACATCTGAGCAGCCCATGTAGGGCTGCTCAGATGTCACACATGTAGGCGTACAGAACAGCCCACTCCCTCCTCCTCTATCTAACCAGCTAAACACAATGGGGGCAGGATATTACACATAGATTAATGATGGCTTCACCTCTCTCTTATTCTAAGACACAGGCTGGAGGGGTGTGACACAGCCTGTGGCGGCCAGAAATCCACCCACACCATGTTATTGCCAAAAATAATAAAGATTTGATTTCAATTATATATTTGTATGACAATTTATAACATTTGACAGCTCTATATCTATTAGGAATAAGGTACTTCAATTTTTTTGTTTTATTAAAATAATTACAGTACTATCATCCACATACAGAAATAGAAGGGATGCTGTAAATGAAACAGTGTGCGTTTAGTATGATTTTAAGCCTATGATCTATTACACAGATCCTTCTCCATGCTTGATTCATCCAAATGTTCTTCCAGTTGTGTTTATGCTTTACCCCAAATTCAAAACTTTTGATTATTCCATATTACATCTAATTTGGCACATAGTTACCCAGTTAAAAACTGATGATGAAACACGTAAAAAAGAGCCTTTCAATAGGCGCTTGCACACATCAGGATGTATTGAGTGTGCTATTGTACACTGTAAAAAATATTGTGCTGGGTCTACCCAAAAAAATGGAGGCAACTATTTGCATCAGCTTTTTAAGTATTGTTAACTAAACTTATTTTTCTCTGACTCATTAGACTTTTCATGTTTGCAACTTTGTTATTTTAAGTAAAGCCAACTCAATTTTTTGCAGTTTATAGACCATAGTGTTTTAAGTTAGGAATACATACCTTAACTTGTCTGGAACTATAATATTAAGTAAAGCCAACTCAATTTTTCCAGTTTATGGACCATAGGTGTAAGTAAAGCCAACTCAATTTTTCCAGTTTATAGACCATAGGTTTAAAGTGGTTGTAAACCCACATGAAAAAAAAAAAAAGACCTGCAAGACAAAGGCATAATGAGCTAGTATGCATAGCATACTAGCTCATTATGTAATACTCACCTGAGATCGAAGCCCATGCTGTGGTGCCTGTACACAGCACCGGCCGGCAACATTTCTCCCCGGAGTTGCTACCGGGTATGGCGGCTCTGGCGCTGTGATTGACCGGAGCTGCGATGACGTCTTTCCCATGCATACGCGCGGGTGCCACCGGTAACGGCACACTCACTGAAGCAAATGGCACGTACGTACCATTGCTTCAGTGCGCATGTGCCGATAACATCGGCACATGCAGATACAGGGGATATCTCCTAAACCATGCATGTTTAGGAGATATCCGGGGTAGCTACATGTAAGCCTCATTATAGGCTTACCTGTAGCAAAAAGTGGATTGTAAGGCTTTACAACCACTTTAAGTAAAGCCAACTAAATTTTTCCAGCTTCTAGAAAAGGTTAAGTAAGGAACACATACATTAACTTATTTATTTCAAGTACTTATATAGAACCATCGATTCACGGAGCACTTTACATATACATTCACCTCAGTCCCTGCTCTCAAGGAGCTTTCAGTCTAAGGGGCCAATTTACCTACCAACATGTCTTTGGAGCATGGAAGGAAACCTAAGCAGGCACAGGGTAGAACATGCAAACTGCAGGTAGGTAGTGTTAGGATTTGAACCAGCGACCCTTTTGCTGCTAGGTGAAAGTGCTAACCACTACACCACTGTGCTGCCCTATCACTTAGTTACTTAGTTACTCAGTTTTAAGTGATAATAACTTGTAACCAACCCCCCTTTTTTTTAAGTTGGTAAAACTTATTTTCCAAATGTATTTGATATATGTTTGAAGGTTTTTATATAAAAATAATACAATAATATGGTTTTTAAAACAAGGAAACAGGCTTTCAGAACAAATTACCATTTATTATTTATAAAGTGTTACAAATGTATTATCATTAAAGCAGCACCAAATGTAAATGTAAAAAAAAGAAAAAATGCCTCTTTCTCAGCTAACAAATCAAACTGAAACACCCACATGTATTTACAGTATAGAGTATCTGTAAAGAACATAGAATACAGAATGTATTAACTTTTTTTAAAGCCTTTAATTTGCACTTTAACCACTTAACCACTTTAGCCCCGGAAGGATTTGCCCCCTTAATGACCGGCCATTTTTTGCAATACAGCACTGCGTCGATTTAACTGACAATTGTGCGGTCGCGTGACGCTGTACCCAAACAAAATTGGACGTTCTTTTTTTCCCACAAATAGAGTTTTCTTTTGGTGGTATTTGATCACCTCTGCGGTTTTTATTTTTTGCGCTATAAACAAAAAAAGAGCGACAATTTAAAAAAAAAAAAATTTTTTACTTTCTGCTATAACACATATCCCAAAAAATATATATGAAAAAAACAAATTTATTCATCAGTTTAGGCCGATATATATTCTTCTACATATTTTTTGGCCAAAAAATAGGTGTATATTGATTGGTTTGCGCAAAAGTTATCGCGTCTGCAAACTATGGGATAGATTTAGGGACTTTTATTTATTTTTTATTGTTTTTACTGGTAATGGTGGCTATAGTATGGGTTTATATTCATATATAACTTTGCGCAAAAGTTATTGCGTCTGCAAACTATGGGATAGATTTAGGGACTTTTATTTCTTTTTTATTGTTTTTACTGGTAATGGTGGCGATCTGTAATTTTTAGCGGGACTGCAACATTCTGCCCCTAATGACACTTTTTGGGGACCAGTGACATTAAAACATTGATCAGTGCTATAAAAATGCACTGATTAATGTATAAATGACACTGGCAGGAAAGGGGTTAAGTGTGTTCCCTGGGTGTGTTCTAACTGTAGGGGGATGGGTTACCAGGGACATGACAGAAATAGCTGTTCCCGATCTCTGACATGTCATCTGGCAGGACGCAGAATCGCCTTGTTTACATAGGCAGATCCCCGTTCTACCTCTGTATACCGCGATCGTTAGTTGCCAGCTGACATAGAGTCAGCCGGACCCACGGGCGCATGCCTGCAAACCCTGTGCAAAGACTGACGTACACCTACGGTGGTTTGCGCAGGAGAGCTGACCTGCCGCAGTATAATGACGGTGGCTGGTTGGCGAGCAGTTAAAGTGTGAACTTTTGAAGATAGATTCCCCACATCTAGCTCTAAAAAGATCTGAAAAACTTCAAAGCTATATTTAGGTTTTCAAGGTAGCTCAGGCTAAAAAGCATAAATGAGTCCCATAATCATTCATTCTGATACGAAATGAGAGTGCTATATGAAAAAAATATACTATACCAATATCCTTGTTTTTCCTGCCAATGCAGCATAAATATGGAATTTTTTTTTTTTTTTATGTAATAACATATTGCAAAGTGGGCGGGGCTTTAGCTTACATAATCTAAAGTTGAATGTCTAATATCTCAAAAACCGAACAAACAGAAAGTTTGTTTTTGTGGTACAAATCAGCACAAATGCAGCACAAACAAATTGTATAATTGTTTTTAAAGTGTAATAACATGTGGTGCAAAGTAGGAGAGGTTTCATCGACTATAATGCGCAATAACTCAGAAACCAAACCAGCACATACGTTCATTTTTGCAGCACAAATCGGCAAAGATGCAGTGCAAACAAATGCTATCTTTTTTTTAGAATTTTAATAACAGTGGGTGCAAAGTGAGCGGGGCTTGATGTTACATAATCTGAATTTGAATGCCAATATCTCAAAAACTGAACCGGCTGAAACATTCATTTTTGAGGCATGGAATAGTTTTTAAGCTTTACAGCTGTCGGTCCCTCTCCCTGCATCTTGGTTGCGTTCTGCAGCATGCAAACATGCAGTAAGCGCAAACTTTGCGTACGCACAAGTGAATTGTCTCAATAGGTGCATACAATGGACGTATGTTCATTTATCACAAATACAATAATGTGCAAATAAAATAAACATTTTAGATGGTATATTATGCAACATTTAAAGCATGTGAACGATAATTTGTTCAATGTTCACTCTTACCTTTCAATGGCATTGTATGGCTTTGTACTGACTTGGAAAAATTCTTGTCACTAATGGTGCTCTTTTGTCCTGATGGGTCTCAAACGTATGGGAACTGCCTTGTGCAGGTTTTCATAGTTCAAAAAGAAGTCAAACTCTTTAAAATATACAGCATCAAAACTCGCGTGGTTGCACGTTTTGCAAACATATGCGCCCCGCAATTTCAGCCAAATGAAAAGATTATTTTTTTAACCACTTCCCGCCCGGCCCATAGCAGATGACGGCCGGGCGGTGGTTCAGTTATCCTGGCTGGGTGTCATATGATGTCCAGCAGAATAACATGCCACCGCACGCCCGCGGGGGCGCGCATCGCGGTGATCGTTGGATCAGTGTGTCAGTCTGACACACCGCTACACCGATCTTGGTAAAGAACCTCCGGCGGAGGCTCTTTACCACGTGATCAGCCTTGTCCAATCATGGCTGATCACGATGTCAATAGGAAGAGCCGTTGATCGGCTTTTCCTCACTCGCGTCTGACAGACGCGAGTAGAGGAGAGCCGATCATCGGTTCTCCTGACAGGGGGGGTCTGCGCTGATTGTTTATCAGCGCATCCCCCCCTCAGATCACCACACTGGACCACCAGGGATCGCCACTAGGACCACCAGGGAAGGGGGCAACATGTGGATGGCCAGGTATGTACCCTATGGCCATCCACATGTGCCCAATGTGCCCAGTCAGTGCCCAATCTGTGCCAATCAGTGCCCACAAATGGGCACTGATTGGCACCATTATATAGCACTGATGCCCAGCAATGCCACTCTTAGGGGCATCAGTGCCATCAATCAGTGTCATCAGTGCCACCCATCAGTGTCCATCGGTGCCACCTGTCAGTGCCCATACGTGTCCATCAGTGCCCACCTATCAGTGCCCATCAGTGCCCATCCGTGCCACCTCAGTGCCACCAATAAGTACCCATCAGTGCCACCCATAAGTACCCATCAATGCCACCTATAAATGCCCATCAGTGCCGCCTATGAGTGCCCATCGGTGCCACCTATGAGTGCCCATCAGTGCCGCATACCAGTGCCACCTATCAGTGCCCATCAGTGCCACCTATCAGTGCTCTTCATCAGTGCCCGTCAGTGCCACCTCATCAGTGCCACCTCATTGGTGCCACCTCATCGGTGCCCATCAGTGCCGCTGTATCAGTGGCCGTCAGTGCAGCCTTATCAGTGCCCATCATTGAAGAAGAAAATACTTATTTCCAAAAAATTTTAACAGAAACAAAGAAAAACTTGTTTTTTTGCCAAATTTTCGGTCTTTTTTTATTTGTTGCGCAAAAAATAAAAACCGCAGAGGTGATCAAATACCACCAAAAGAAAGCTCTATTTGTGGGAACAAAATGATAAAAAAATTGTTTGGGTACAGTGTTGTATGACAGCGCAATTGTCATTCAAATTGCGACAGCGCTGAAAGCTGAAAATTGGCCTGGGCAGGAAGGTGTCTAAGTGCCTGGTATTGAAGTGGTTAAGTAAATGTAACTCAAATAGAATATGGAAATGCACGTGCCTTAACAGTTTTGTCCAGATTACTCAATATTATTTTTGTAAATGTAAAAGGTGTGTTTTAAGAACTAATGAAAATTAAGTAAGGTACTTAAAATATCAAAGTAAATTAATTAACATTTATTTTTATGTTGAAAATTATAAACATTTTTTGTTAAAATTACAAGCCAACAGAATCATTTTTATCAGTGTATCAATGCATTATGCACTGCAATTTATTGTGGTTTATACTCTTGCTGTTGGTGAATGCTGTAAGTGAACTTGATTTGTAAGTGTGGTTCTTACTCTCTTTTTATGAAAGGATTTGTGAAAGGATTTTACGCTTTGTTCCTTTACATGTATTTTTCATGAGCGGCAAGAGGATCATCAATAAAGAAAATAGTGTCGTAAGAGCAGAGTCTGAATCTTGAGTGATCAAAAGTGCCGTTAGACCTTAGTCTTTGTTTAGTCAAGGCCCATTATGTAAGTTTTAGTCTTAAGGGGTTAACACATGGAGCTGGTATTTTGTATGCTGAATGTATTACAACACACCTGTCAGAACTGGGTACTGATATATGAAAAGTATTGGACAATTTTAATTGATTTATCTGTTTTGCACACAATGGGATAAAGACATTTACTTTTATATTGACATATTATTTTTTGTATACATTTGTTTAAGAGTCATTTGGGCTTGGTGCTGGCTGTAGTTATCATTGTTATATCATAGTAGCACTGGAGGTTTTTATCTATATTTATCTTAAAGGGACTTTGTTCCACTACAAAGTGTCATCAGCAAACACAGGACTGGTACTTTTAGGTCATCTATAAACCTTTGCATTGCAGTAATGTATGTGTTACCCCATATTTTACGGTGTCACAACATGCATGTTAGTGCATTGCGGTGCCATTCATTTTGATTTTTAAGCAACACACCTGCGATGCAGCACACTGTAACATGACTCCATTTACGTATGCCATTTTCTAAGCCTAGAGACTAACTCACGCAATAGCTGAGCTGTATGTTGGGAACTAGTCTTTTTTGTTATTTATATATTAAAATCGTTTTTGAGTGCTTAAATTTGTGAACAATGTCATTTTACTTTCGTAACCTGACCAATAGCACACACAGTCCCTAATGCCCTTCTGGTACAAGTATTTCTAAGCTCCAAAAAACACATTCCAGTTTCACCAGTAGTGTTGTGGGAGTAAGCAAACAGAATAGGGTGCTTTTCTGAAAGTTTTATTAATAAAAAAAAAAAAAAATTATTGGAAAACCCTGCGGGTGTATAAAGACCCCATCTTAACTCAAGGATTGCTTAGACATTGTATTGCCCTTATTTTTTGCCCTTATTCAGTAAATAGTTCATATTCAAAATCCCCCCTCCCCCACTCGATAAATCTCCAACCTCAGCGTTTTCTTAAGCATTATCAAAAGCCATTTTG